>NC_056726.1:723192230-723422230 GCF_019279795.1 Protopterus annectens
AAAAACAACAAACTAGCATGAAATAGCTTGTGCCATCATAGAGACAAGACTGATCATTAGATCAACATCATGGCTTTGCAGATAAATATTTACGAGATACATACATGAACAAGAATATGGCTAACTTGCTATGCTAGTGTTACTTGTTTTAAATAGTGATAGCTAAGGCAATACTGAGGTGAAGTACAAGGAGGGAATATGATGAAACTGTACGAAGCTTGAAATAGGGAGAGACGTCACAGAATAGAAGAGGTAGTTTGGACGTTAGAATTTAGTGAGGGAAGAGATATTTTGTTTGAAAGAAAAAGGAAGGACAGGACAGAACGATCAGCTTGGATTAGTGCTCATATATATAGATATACATATGTCTGTGTGTGTCTGTCTGTCTGTGTATATGGTTCACCTTCAAAACATCTAAAAACCATAACATCGTATTTCATAACATCTAAAATGAGCATCACAACATCGAACACTACAAATCACATGAATATAACATCCCCTCCACATAAAACAGCAGCAAACAAACACTTTTTCCTAGGTTTCTGCAGGGGGGCACCCCCCATGTGGAGGTCTCTGCCCCACCCACACACACACCCATAAATTAAATATACCAACTCCGAAATCACACTACAGTGGAAAAAGGTTAATTTTCTAACCCCACTGTATCATGATCACCATAAAGAATAAACACATAATGCCTACATCACTTACCTCTACGGCCTAAAAACACATACATAGTGGCAAATACACTATATAAATACCTACACTATATAAATAATAACTATAGAAATACATCTCTCAGTGATACCACAAGATTAGCAGATTAAACTATAACATTTACGTGTCTGATGATACACTATTACATATTAAACATTTTAGATGTTATGAAATTTGATGTTATGGTCACAATGTTTTGATTTTAGATACTTTGAAGGGGAACCATATATATATATATATAAAACATAATTTGCTGCTTTTCTCCTGTGTCATACCATAGTCTCTTGCAGTTAGCACAGGTTTAAAGGCTATAAGCTGTTAATAAGATGCATCATTAGCAGAATTTTTGTTTTTTTATTCAGTCTACATATTCTCTGTGTCACCTCTACAAAGAGACTTGCGTCTTATGGGTTTACCTAGTTGATGAATGAAATAAAAATGAGATCCCTGAATCTGAGCACCTGGTCAGTAGCTAACAGGTAATAAGATAATCCTTGATAAACATCCTAACTGATATGGCAGTATTAAAGAGCTCAGCAATACAAGTGCTGTATAAAGCACCTACATAACAATGTTTCCAACATGGGCAATAATGCCCTTTTATTCTGTAAATATGCCAGTATACCAAAATCAATATTCTCATAATAATACAACAAAATACAGAAAAGAAAAAAAAACATAGGAAACTTAAAATGTTTGGTAATGTACTCCCATGTCCCATGCAGTCTCCCCAACCACAAAAACAGTGAAGCATAGAATCGCATACCTCTCAACTGTACAGATTTTCAGACTGTCCAGATTTTCGTTTCACATTTTGAATTTGTTTTTCATAAAATTTTGGTTTGCTGGGAAATTAGTGACAAATCTTTAAAGACTGAAGTTAGAAAATAATGACAGATTGAGTTTCAAACTTCATACTCTTCACAGAATTCATGTGAATGCAGAACATGTTATTCTATTTACTTTCTAAGTTAGCAAGAGCAATATTTAAAAAAAATGTCCCAATCTCTAGGCCTTTGTCCCACTTTTATTTATGGTTGTGTCCATATTTCTTTCTATAAGAGGTTGAGAGGTATGAAAGAATGGTACACCTTTCTCCTGATGAAAAATAAATAAGCTGAATGAATGAAAAATAAAGAAAAAAATAGCAGGCAAATAAACTCTCGATATGGCAGGCTTATCCAAAATACATATTTAACCAACTAAACATTAAAATATGTAACCATAAAACATGCTAAATAAACAAAGATTTCTAGCACGTTATAAAAATGTGTACGCCACAACGTACACGAACATGCCTAGCTTCACTCAGGCACAAAACACTGCCACTACATCCCCTGGCAGCATTTGCAGAACCACTATTCCTTGCTGACTGCTGATAAAGCAAATTTGTTTTGGTCACATGTATATTTCTATTTTAAAATTTAGGACGAATACTCAGCAAAATCATGAACTCTGTAAATGTTACATAAACCTTTGCTTCTTTATTATAATGTAAAGTGCTTTAATAATTATGATGACTGATAAATCACGGTCTAAAAAAAGCATTTAAAGAGCAGTGCCAATGACAATTATAAAAAGGTGCACAATGATCCCCTAGCAGCAACCGCTTCAAAATATATCATTAACAACTTTGCATTCTTGTACCTAGTAAATTAAAGAGCAACAAGAAGCGAAATCCAGAAATAAGACTCAAATATAAAAAAAATGAATGAATACAGTACCAACTTGGTTAAAGTGAATCGGACTGCTTCTCTTCATTGTCTCGTTTCTGATTCAATAACTCTGCTCATATAACAAGAACTCAATACTGTATACTACATTTATATGCTAAACCAAAACAATTACCGCTAGTAAACTTCACCTACTTCTCTGACAGCTTCCGCGTTTGTCTTTTTAATAACGTTCACAAGAAACGCCTCTGGCTGCAGTCATTTACAGTCAGCGAGAGGGGAGGATCTTTATTAAAGCTGAGAACGTCCCATTTACAACATGGTATGTTCCACGAACTTCTGAGCACATCCTCACGAGTAGACAGTAGGAACTTTACCTCTCAGCTCTACAGATTTTTTTGCACCGTATTGGTTGGTTCCTGGTGCTGCGGTAGCGTTGTCGTCTCTCAATAAGACGTTGCAGGTTATCTTACAGATTAGTACCTCGCGGGCGGTATTGCGCAGCTTTGGGCGTGACTGTCATGATTGGCAGTGTTGACTGACAGCTGTAGTTGTCAACATGCCCGCGACAGCCACTTCAAATGTGATAAGTTTTACACTAAAATATTTTCCACTTAACAGTAACACCGAGTAAGCTATTTTCAATTTAACAGAAAAGTATTTAGTGCCGCGACTTTAGAGCGCTTTGTAGGACAAAGGAATCCGCATCAGTATTGTAAACGTAACAGTAGCAGCAAGTAAGCTGTTTTCAATTTAGATGAATGTAGAGTGGTCTTGGAGTTGGTATATAAAAGTCGGGGGGGTGCAGGGGGGGCGTCCCCCCTGCAATAATATTTATAAGACTGTTTTACGTTGTGTTTTTCTTTACCATCCTTGTTTACAGTAATTAAAAGATATGGGGCATACCGCGTAATGAGAATACTCATGTTGCAAATGTTCAGACAAAGCAAAAGGTAAAGTAAATATCTGCCCCCCTGCAAAACTATTTATAAAACTGTTTCGCACTTATTTGCAGGGGGGACGGCCCCCCTACATCCCCCGACTTATATATACCAACTCCGAGACCACTCTACATTCATCTAAATTGCAAACAATTAGTAATTATATTGCGTAATGAGGATGATACTTGTTAATATGGCGTAGCCCGGACTGGGGAAGGGTGTGGGCGGGGAGGCGGCGCATCCTGCGAGGTACTAATCTGTAAGATAACCGACTTCTTTTACTTCTGAAAACATGCCTTAATTCACATGTTATTCTGTCAATGCAACGTGGTTATCTTACAGATTAGTACCTCGCAGGATGCGCAGTAGCAAATCCCGCCCGACATCGCCCCCTACCGTTATATTAACAAGTATCATCCTCATTACGCAATATAATTACTAATTGTTTTCAATTTAGATGAATGTAGAGTGGTCTCTGAGTTGGTATATATAAGTCGGGGGGTGCAGGGGGGGCGTCCCCCCTGCAAATAAGTGTGAAACAGTTTTATAAATAGTTTTGCAGGGGGGCAGATATTTACTTTACCTTTTGCTTTGTATGAACATTTGCAACATGAGTATTCTCATTACGCGGAATGCCCCATTTCTTTTAATTACTGTAAACAAGTACGGTAAACAAACACAACGTAAAACAGTCTTATAATACACAGGGGACGCCTGCACCCCGACTTTTATATACCAACTCCAAGACTAATCACTTCATTCATCTAAATTGAAAACAGCTTACTTGCTGCTACTGTTACGTTTACAATACCGATGTGGATTCCTTTGTCCTACAAAGCGCTCTAAAGTCGCGGCACTAAATACTTTTCTGTTAAATTGAAAATAGCTTACTCGGTGTTACTGTTAAGTGGAAAACATTTTAGTGTAAAACATTTCACATTTGAAGTGGCTGTCGCGGGCATGTTGACAACTACAGCTGTCAGTCAACACTGCCAATCATGACAGTCACGCCGGTACTAATCTGTAAGATAACCAAGAAGTCTATAACTCTAATTATTGTCATCACCTTTTATTCAAAAGTCACAGTTTTAGGAGGGATTAAGAGGAACAGAGCTAAAATTGTAGTCAAAATAAGGTACATCCATGAAAATCAGGGATAGTTGAGAGGTATCCTCGGAGATGTTGAAACATGTGCCCAATACCTGTAAAATGGGGTAATGGATTTATGCTCAAAAGAACAAATTAAGACACTGCCTGAAATCTGAGGAAGACAACAAATTATTTAATGTAACCATAACTCTCAACTGTCCAGATTTTTACCTCATATTTTGTCTATTTCTCATAAAACTTTGCAGTTTTCTGGAAAATCACTGAGGACTGAAGTCTCTAAATAAGACTTTTCAGTTTCAGACTTCATATCCTTCAGAAAATGCATGGTAACACAGATCCTGTTATTCTAGCATCTTTCTAAAGTTTGTAAAAGACATACTTAAAATATGTTCTTATATTTGGGCCCTTGCCTCCTCATTATTTTAGGCTTTATCCAGATTTCTTGCACTAAGAGGTTGAGAAGTATGAGTGCAACTATCATTTCACTGTGGACACATGCAGTACAGAGTGGCACAATCAACAGCAAATAATAGTAAAGACCATATTTATATTATGGGTTCATAGACGGTTACTAGGCTAATGAACCTAGAGCCCTTAGAAGCCTAGCCATATTTATCCTGAGTTGCCCAAGGGTCTATGGTAGTGATAAAGTGCAACAAATAAATAACAAAGTGTTTTACCTCTTTAATCCTGAGTCAAGAATAACACTTCAAGATGCACAAACTACTGGTTTAGTCCATAAACAGCACTAGGAGACTGCCTTCACAAAATGTCAGCTCAAACACAAAACAGAATAATAATACTACATATATACAGTTTCTTATCAATTTCATGAATGCAGAACTTTGATGTAACATAGCTTTTAACAAATCATACAATTTTAAAATAATTTGTGCCCTTTTGCTTCTCAGTTAGAGTTCACATGAACACTTGACAAATATGTCTTTTTAAAACACAGACTACCTGACCTAACAATCTGTCTTTTGACCTTGTATCGTTTAGTACCAGTATATACCATCTTACAGACATTCTTGCAACATTTTATCCCCTGGCCTGAGAAGGCCAGAGCTTACAAAAGATTTTTGGCACATTGTTTTCTTTCCTCTCTCCATTACATTCTGAAACCAGACTCTTTGGAACATAGTAACATCCCTTAACTCTTTCAGCACTTACTTTGCCTTCAATTTTCTGTCAATACACTATAATGTGATAATGAGAACAGAATGCATTTGTAAGGCGTTTGAAATATAAAGCTACAATTTATGTGAAACTGTATAATCATGCATATATATTATATTATATTGTCAACATAAAAACATTACTACATAAACATTTTATTTGACTAATTTGAGAAGAAACTTTAAGTTAATATGTATTTTCTGAAGAATTATCATGAGACATATTTTTCCATAACAGATATCCCCATTTGACACTATCACTGTCACACAACACACAATTACATATTGATTTTTCTTAACTTGATAAAATATCTTCAGCATCATAGTATTCATCATCTACAGTGATTACATTTTCATTTACCTTAAGTTCATTATCAGATATTTTTATGAATGGCATTTTTTGTGCAGGTGAGGTCAAGCATTTTGTAATTACAGCCTTTAGAACAGAAATTATTAAAATAATTAAAAGAATAATACCAGTTATAGTAATGTTACCTTGTAATATACTAGTTTCCAGGTTTCCAGTTGCACTGCCCAACCAACCAAAGAGTGTCCACTGTTTAGATGTGCTGTTCAGGTCTTTGGCCCTCTGCTCCATGAAACTGGACAACTTTTTTTATTTATCATAATAGTCACTAATATAAAAACAATGATTTCCTATGAGGGCATTTGACCCACTTTGGCAGCAAGCATTATGCCAAGTGCCAAATTATTTTGTAATGCCACAGTTCAAATTTCAGTCATATTTTTAATTTGCCATCCTGATGTGATGTGAAGTGTGGTTTGCTACCTCCTGAAGAATTTGAACAAGCATGGTGATTTTGAGCATTGTCCTTTGCACTCCATAGACAGGAACAAAAAATGAAAATACTTGCTCTGCCCAGTGGAGTGCTTGCTTATTTCTCAGTCTGCTTGCTGGAGGGTTCTCAAAATGTTGAATAGCAGGAGTAATATACCCCACAAAACAACATTTAAACCAGTTTGTTGGCAACTAGGGGTAGGCAAGATCACCACAAATGTAACGATTATCTATCATGCCCATTCCATGTCCCCAGTCATAGCTTTTTAGGTGTAAAGAGTTTAACACACTTTTATGTCTAGTGTCGTCTCATTTGCTGGTTACCACTGGTACAGTTTTATTTCTGGCATAGCAAGCTGAAGAGACCCAACCTTTGAAAAAAATTTGTCACATTACACCAAATTAGATTAGTGTCACTAAGATCCTTTTCAAATGTCACCTGTGATGCAGGGATTGGAATCATGGAAATCCCTGCCCTAGAATGATGAGGTATATGCGAAGACACTGATCAGTTTTGTCACATTTAAGTTCGCAGCATATTGTAGAAGAACCAACAGGAAAATATCTTCTCTCAACCAGTTTATAAAAGGAAACAGCAGCAAAAACAAAGCAAAAGTACCTGTTGTGAGAGGATTTATCATGAATTGCTGTTTGAGTTGTGTTTCTCCTCAGATCCTTCACTGAGGCAGATGATTCATCTCTTGCACTTTGATCTTCCTTCACTGAGGAAAAGTGATTCATTTGAAGCTTTCACAGAACAAGTCTTTTTCTGGACTCAAACATTTTTTTTTCATTTGGAAAGTTTTAACATAAACCCAATCATTGGGCCGCAGTTGGTGACAGAGCTGGTCAAGAGGTTAAGGAAGAACTTTTGTTACAGTTTTATGGTACTGTTGCAAGAAATGAATACGTTTTTTACAGTAATACAGCATCATCGTTACAGTTAATTCTTCATTTGACACAGGGGGCATAGCTGGAAGGCCCATGGGTCTTCCATTAATATCTCCTAGAGACTCAATCTTCTTATAGTATTCCATGTACTTTCCATACTCATTAATGCTAAGGGAAGTGTCTTTGGCATTTTTAGCAAAAATCTTTGAAATTTCTTTTTCCTTCTTTTTTTAAGGGTCCTATTAACCCTCTCTACTAATTCAGATGATTCATCTCTTGCACTTTGATCTTCCTTCACTGAGGAAAGGATTCATTTTTGAAGCTTAAACAAGTCAGAGTCTTTTTCTTTCTCCTTTTTTTTTTTTTTTTTCTTTTAATAAAGTTTAAATCAAACAATCGCAGAAGATTGTTGGGATAGTGAAGACTCTACTTAGAAAAAAAAATCTTGCATAGCTCTTTAGTCAGGGAATTAAAATGAGTTTCCTAGTCACTAATGATAGTACAAGGTACACCAAATATACAGACTATGCTTTGTGACACGGGTAAGCTTCCACCCATGCAGAAAACATAGAAAACACTACTAATACCTATTGTAAATGATATACTTTTGCCAGCTGCACATTAACAAATAATCCCCAAGGTGGTAGTAAGCATGCAGCCCTAATGTTTGCATTTTTGCTAGCATTATGCTCTAACCACAGAGCACAGTTATTAACATACTGAAGTATCAAAGTGGAGACATGACATACCAACTTTGGGTAATTTGATTAAATAAAGCTGTCCTACCTGCATGGGCTGGTAAATGATATGCCCTTACCAGGTAAGGTAGCAAAGAGGCAGACGTCACCAGTCGGCTGTCTGTATGTCGCCATAACCCATTAACAGATTTACAGCATCCATCCTTAAGCCACCTCTGAATTTCTCCCTGTGATGCTTCACTTTGGAAAGCTGGTAAAATCAAACACATCATCTCAGGCTCAGTATAGGAGGCACCATTGTGCAGTAACTCAGAGCAAATCTGGGTATTGCCATGGAGATCCTTGATATAATTAAAGAAGGCTTTGTGGTTGTTTTTAGTGTCTGCCACAATTCTGCCTTCATAGCTGGCTTTGGAGGTTTTGATGAGGGATCTCAACTTTTTATTGAGGCTAATCAGGGAATTTTTCCAGTCTTGGGACTTCACCTTTTTCTGTAACAGTTTCTTCCTTCTGTTATAGAGTTTATTAATGGTAGGGGACTACCAGACTGGCTTCCTTTTTTTGGAGGAAAGCGTCTTGGTTCTGTTGGGTATGGCTAGTTCCATGCATTTATGTGTGTGTTCATACAGTGCATTGGTGTATGATTCGGCAGTCATGCATCTATTTTCCACTGGCATGGGTGCCGTGACGTTAGCCACCTCTGTTTTTAAGAGTCCAAAGTCAGCTTTAGAGAAGTTTTTCATGGTGGATACTTTTGCGAGGGGTGTGGGTGAGATGTGGATTTCCATGTTGATTAGTTTGTGGTCGGATCTAACCAGGGAGAAATTTACTATTGGTGTAGAGCAACAGTTGCCCATGTTAGTAATACCAAGGTCAAGTATGTTGCTTCCTCTAGTGGAGGTAAGAATGAACTGGTCCACGGCATAGGAAGTGATGATTTCCAGGAAGTGTTGGGCCAGTGCATTAGTGCTTGAGCAGTTTTCCCAGTTAAGGGAGGGGTAGTTGAAGTCTCCTAGTATGAGAGTGTTGGGTTGGACCTTGATAGATTCCAGGGTGCTTAGGAATGTTGGAGTAAGAGTTTAGGGACATGGCTGGGGACCTATAGCAGGCTTTGACCTGGATCGCAGTCTTACCCAATGTTAGTTGTACCTGAAGTATCTCAGATGCATTATGCTGGGCTACTAGTCTGGAGGTGTGCCTTTATGAATATGGAGACACCACCACCTTTGGAGCTTCAGTCCATGTTTTGGGGCTGAAAGGTATGGAATGAGTTATAGCCTGGTAGTGCAGGGGTGTTTTCTGCTGCTTTGAACCAGGTCTCAGTTACAGCACAAATGATGTTCTCCATTTTGAAGAGTGCTTCCAGTGAGTGCATCTTGAGATTTAGACTTCTAATGTTGAGCAGCATGACCCTCAGATTGCATTTATTTATAGCTGTTATGGTGGTAATTTCATCTTTGGAATGCCGCCTAAAAAGGCACTATAGGGGTGGCAAGAGCATTAGCCAGTACCCGGAAACCCAGGGGTGACAGATGCAGGCCATCTCTGGCAAAGCATCGAGGTCTGTCAATCATGTTATTCCAAGCAGAAAGATACTAGATCCTCTTAGAATGACACCAGAAACTTAACCAATTGTTGAAGTCAATCATTTTTTGTTTGTAGTGCAGTACCATTCTGGGTGATGGTAGGATACTGCTCAGGGCTAGTGTCATGCCTGCCTGGGCCACATAATCCAAGAGCTCCACCATTTCTCTTTTCATGTAGTCCTGGGAGGTGCATCTCAGGTCATTCACACCCACATGGACAATGACAGAGTCATACTTGTACTTGTTGTGGAGTGACCTGAGTGCATGTATTATGTGTCGGATTCTGGCACCTGACAGACAGCTAACTGTTACCTTCTCCTTATTCAACCTAGTGAGTGGGACATCTGTGTGCTTCACTATTGAATCACCTATGATTAGTGTATTGGGCAAGGTGTTTAGCCTTAGGGGCTTAGTTTGAGGGGCACACTGTGGAGGTGAGCTATGTGTCTTGTGATTTGTGCTGTGTTGTGTTGGTTGAGTGCATTTCTGTCTTGGAGTTCTCTGCTGTTTGGGTAAATTTCTATTGAGTGCCTCTGCAAAGGTGGGTGTGTGGTTTATGTTTTTATATGAGTGCTGTGATAGTGGGTGTTCTAGAGGGCTATGTGCTCCATGTGGTGTGGTGCAGGTGTTGACCTTCTGTTCTTGACCAGCTAGACCAGTCTTGGCTGGAGAGTGCATAGCTTCCAGTTTGGTGATACAAGTGCATCTCTCACAAGTCTAGGTGTTGGGAGGTAAGAGGAGAGGGCTGTCTGTGTACATGAGGTAGTTGCTACACTGCCTCAGAATGCCCAAGTGCATCAGGTTAATAGGAGAAAGCACAGGGAACTGCCCTTTAATCATGCCAGGAGGGGTGGTTATAACTACTAAGTACTGGAGCTATTTCCGTGAAGACCGACTAGTGCTGATAGCTCTTAGGTGTGCTATAATAATTGCTACAAAAACCTGTTGAAGTGCAAAGTGATTAGATTATTTGAAGTGCAAGAGAGAAAGAACTAGCAAGATCTAAGGGAAAAACTGAACAGCAGGCTTTCTGTTACCAGTAATAGTTTACCTCAGCTCGGCGCCGCTGAGCGGAGCTTAAACAAGCACAAACCTGTTCAAAAGTGGGCTTTTAAACCAGAAAGTTGAATGGGATGGAAAAACTGCCCAAAAGTTCAATAAACTACAAATTCTGGGCCAGAAACCACTCCTCCTGTGATAGATAGGCTACCTAGTGCTTACCACTCCCACTGATAAGCTAGAAGGCTTCCCACCAACACAGAAAGGCTTGGGGGGGGGGGGTTCAGAAGCTTACAAACAGTCCTGCATACAGCAGATCTGATTCTGGACTAGACTAGTTACAGGAAAGGTGGGAAACAAGCTTAGAACTTTTTTTTAATACAGGAAAGCAGCTAAAACAGCAGTAAAACAATTCAAATGCAGAGCAAGTTAGCACACTTGATTGTGTAACAATATTAAAGCAAATACAGTTTAAATACATGCAATTACATTTAAAAAATGCCTAAAAACATGTGCAGAAATCAGTAAATTAGGAAAATGTCAAAATGGAGGCACTTAGAGTATCAGAAAACAATGCCAGCAAATAAATAAATAATTCAGTCGAGCAAAAATTAAGACAGTGCAGAACTCTGAACAGTTAAAAAGTGCCAGAAAATATACTTATCAGCTCTATATTTCCAGATTGTTTGAGAAACATGCTCAGTCAGAACACAAGGAGATTCTAGCAATAGTAGATTCTAGCAAAGTATTTATATATATATATATATATATATATATATATATATATATATATATATATATATATATATATATATGAAGTGGAAAGGGAGAGCATAATATAATTCAAGGTTAAGAAACTAAGTGGGTTGGCTTTCTCAAATGTTTTCTCTATATTAGGTAGAATGAGCTAGTGACACTAGACTGGGAGGAGT
Organism: Protopterus annectens; assembly: GCF_019279795.1. Taxonomy (NCBI): domain Eukaryota; kingdom Metazoa; phylum Chordata; order Ceratodontiformes; family Protopteridae; genus Protopterus; species Protopterus annectens. The sequence continues at coordinate 723,203,755 of NC_056726.1, forward strand.
GTCCCAGATCAAATTTACATAAGGGGCAGGCAACTGCAAAGCCAACTCACAAACAGAAAATACAACTCTCAGTATGAAAAAGCAGTTTACAGTTAAGAAATTCAGTAAAATGCAATTACAGTAATGAAACACTATGTAGCAATGAAAAATACAGTTAAAACAGTATAAAACAGTACACAAATGCAGTGAAACAGTACAAAAAGCTTTGTAACAGTGCAACAGGTAGTAGATTCTGTATAGCACAATTATAAATGTTAAGAAGTGCAATTCAATGAAATAAATGTAAGAAATAGCTTATTATGCTCTAGGAGTTTTAGGGAATTTCTGCTTTATCCCAGTAATGAATCACCACTCCACAGCCTGGTAAAAACAAGCACTTCCCCCTGCAGACACAGTGTTTAAATACCAGAAAAGATGGAAGAACCTAGAAGTTCGAATTACTACCCAATCCTGCTGGCACCTGCTCTTTCAACCAATCACTCGTGCTAGAGAAGGTCAGGCAACCCTGTTACTGCCACTAACAGAGAAGACAAGACACTATCAGCAGAAGATGTCTGCCAGAAACACAGGAAACTCAACAAACACAACAATCAGCCCTGGATAACAGCAGGCCTATATCCAGACTGTGCTACCTGACTAGAGAAACCTCATAAAAAATGCACAGAAAAGCACAGATCGAGCATTCTCAAACAGAAAATATAACCCTCAGTATGAAAAAGCAGTTTGGGCAGCCATGTTAGTGCAGCGGTTAGCATTGCCGCCTCACAGCAAGAGATTCTCCGGTTCGATCCTCGGCTGGGGTGCCTTCTGTGTGGAGTCTGTATGTCCTCCCTGTGGTCCCATGGGTTTCCTCCGGGTGCTCCGGTTTCCTCCCACATCCCAAAGACATGCTGTAGATGGATTGGACACTCTAAATTGGCCCTAGGTGTGAGTGTATGCATGTGTGTGCCTTCTGTGGAAGGTTGGGCAACTCAACACCGTAAAACTCCACTGCCAATCATGAGCAGACAGGTGATCCACTGTGGCGACCCCTAACCGGGAAAAAGTCGAAAGAGGAAGTATGAAAAAGCAGTTTAAAGTTAAGTAGTTCAGTAAAAAGGCAATTGCAGTAATGAAACACTATCTAGCAATGAAAAATACAATTAAAACAGTATAAAATAGTACACAAATGCAGTGAAACAGTAAAAAAAGCGTTATAACGATGTAAAATGCAGTTCATACAGCCTACCTCAATTTGGGCAAGGCCTTTGATACCATTCCTCACTCAGGAATTATTGATAAACTCACCAAACTAGGCATTAACCCCTACAGCATTAGGTGGGTTGCAAATTGGCTCACAGATAGAACACACAGTGTGAAAGTAGCAGACTCCAAGTCAGATTGCCAACTAGTCACAAGTGGAGTCCCACAGGGATTGGTCCTGTATGGCATCTACTTCTCAGAAGTCCAGGCCAATACAGAGGGATTCTGCCTGACTAAATTTGCAGATCACTGCAAGCTAGGAGCCATTATTAACTCCTCAAGTGATGCAGACATCCTACAGAAAGGCCTCACTGAGACCATTGACTAGTGTTGAAACCATGGCCCTAAGCTTAATGGCAAAAAATGCGTCATCATCCCCTTTGAGGAAAACTCAGTTCCCACTAATTGCCACATTGATGGGAAGCTGAAGGCATTATAAGAGATCTGGGGACAAAGGTTGACAGCAACCTTTCCTTCGACCACCACATTGCCATTTTGGTCAGAAAGAAAGTCCTTCTATGTGCCACATCTCATTACCAAGGGTTTTCAATCCAGAAACAAAGAGATCATCATTTCTCTCTACTCTTCCCTCATTAGACCAGTCATAGAGTATAATGCCCCATTTGGCATGTACCTCACTAGACACCAGCAACAGCTGGAGAGGCCACAAAAGTACCTCATGAAGAGGATCCTAGGCCTTAAACACGTCCTACATGGAGAGACTCAAAAAACTCCAGGTGTTCTCTGTCTCATATCGACTACTAAGATGTGATCTCTGCTTGACTTACAAAGCCATGTCTGACCCAGCTCTGTTAGAAATGCTACATCTAAAGAAATCCCAGTCTCTCCGCACCACATGCTCCAGAGACCTCAACCTCATTACCACAATCAACGGAACATGCTGGAGGGACAGGTTCATAACCCAGAGACTGCCGATGCTCTGGAATACACTTCACATACATGTCAAGCAAAGCACCACACGCCCTCTTCAAGAGAAAACTTGATGAGTGGATGGGAAATAGAAAGTTGACCCTGGGGATCACTCCAGTGGCTCTACTTGATAGAGGCACTGGGAACTAACAGGCAGTACAATGCCAGGGCACTTCTATGGGCTAGGCTTGTAAAGGCCCCAAGGCCATTAGCCTAGTACACATCTATGAATCATCACTGTTAGAGTCTTACAATAACATCACATGAAAATTTACATAAAGTCCTTTTATAACTTGCTTAGCAGCTTGACCTGCCAAATTATATTTCTTTAAAACAGTATCTATACCCCTTTGATGGGTATTACATTTTCCTACTGCTAATCAATATATATTTTTTAAAAGCAAAAGAGACTCTGATTTTTGTTAAAGCACAATATTATTCTTATGACAAAATTTTAATTTCAATGTTTTCCACAGGCACCATCCACAAATATATTTAATTCAGAGTTGTGTATAGGAGTATCTTTTAAGTCCTTCCTAAGAGAAAGCAGATAATTAGTCACACACGCAGTCATGCTCTTCACCATCCTCAGTAGTAGGTAAAAAAAGATGCAGGATTTAGAACACAACAGCATATTGCAGAAATAGATGGATCAGAAAGAAGTGTACATTTATATTTAGTTAGATGTGCAGTCAAGAGTGGCTGAATTTGCATTTTTAAGTAAGAGAAATGATATAGAATGAGGGACAGCTACTGTAAGATCCTACCATAAGATATTAAATGACCAAGATAACATACCTGAGGTAACCATAGCTGTAATTTTTCTTTTGACACCTTGTGTCCTTTTTCTGCAAGGATAGTTAAAAGATGTAGGGTATAGGTTCATAGGTAGGTACTAGGCTATTGGCCGAGGGCCTACGTAAGCCTAGCCAACAAGGTTCCCTGGCTTATGCCACCCAAGAAAGTTAGTTCCTGTGCCACTGTCGAGCAGAAACCCAGAAGTGATCCACTGGGTGTATTTCCTATTTCCCATCGACTCATCAAGATTTTTCTTGAAGAGTGCTAATGAAGAACTTTGCTTGACATAGATGGGTAGCCTGTTCCAGAGTATAGGAAGTCTCTGGGACAGGAATCTATCCCTCCAGCATATCCTGTTTATTGTGGTGACAAGGTTTAGGTCCCTAGAACGTGTAGGTCGGAGGGATTGGGATTTCTTTAGGTGTAGCATGTCCAACAGCTCTGGGTTTGACATAGCTTTATATGTTAGGCAGAGATCACCTCGGAGTAGGCGATATGCTACGGAGTAAAGCTGGAGTTTTTTGAGACAGTCAGTGTAGGGCATCTGTTTGAGGCCAGTAATCCTCTTTGTGAGGCACTTCTGTGGCCTTTCCAGCTGCTGCAGATGTCTTGTGAGGTACATTCCAAAAGGGGCATTATACTCTATAATGGGTCTAATTAGTGTCAAATAGAGGGGAACAATGACCTCTTTTCCTGGATGAGAACCCTTTTATGATGAGGTGTGCCATGTAGAAGGACTTCCTGACTACTGTGGCGATGTGACTATCAAAGGACAGACAACTGCCCACCTGGATCCTAAGGTCTCTTATCATGCATTCGGTGTTAAGTAGACTGCTGTCTATATAGTAGTTCATAGGTACAGAGTTTTTACCAGAGGGGATGACAATGCATTTTTTGGCATTGAGCTTGAGGCCATGGCTCTTACACTAGACATCTGTCTCAGCAAGGCCCTTCTGTAGGATTTCCACATCATTTGGGGACTCGATTATAGCTCCTAGTTTGCAGTCATCTGCGAACTTCGTTAGCCAGAGGCCTTCTGTGTTAGCCTGTACTTCAGAGAAGTAGATACCAAACAGGAGAGGTCCCAGGACTGAACCCTGTGGTACTCCACTTGTCACTGGATTGAGGTCAGATTTGGAGTCTGCAACTTTTACAGTGTGGGTTCTGTCAGTGAGCCAGTTGGCAACCCATCTTGTGACATAGGGATTTATACCTAGTTTAGTGAGTTTAGCTATAATTCCAGAATGGGGGATGGTATCGAAAGCCTTGGTGAGGTCAAGATAGGCTGTGTGAACCACCGTACCCTCATCTACGGCTTTGGTGACTGCCTCAAAGAAGTCAATCAGGTTCAGGAGGCATGATCTGCCTTTCACAAACCCGAACTGGGTGGGATCCAGAGTTTGGAGGTTACCAGTGTCTTTGTTTATGAGTTCCATGATAATACGTTCCATGGCCTTGTAGACCAGGCTCGTCAGGCTAATAGGGCGATAGTTCCAACACTGCTGGAAAGAATCAGATGCTATTAGTAAATTATCTACATATTGGACTAACACAGACTCACCTGGAAATGTCACATCTTCCAAATCTCTTTTTTTCTAGAATTTGAGAAAATAATAAAGGAGATTTAGTGTATCTTTGTGGCAACTGTGTCCAGGTATACTCCTGTCCCTTATGAGTAAAAGCAAACAGTAACTAACTTTTAGGGTGGATTGGTATAGAAAAGAATGCTGAACATGGAGCTAACACCCACAAAAAAGTATTTTGCTGTAGGTGGTATGCACCTCAGTATTGTTTCTGGGTTTGGAACCACAGGAAAAGTTGGTAATACTGCATTGTTTACAGCCCTGAAATCTTGCACAAACCTATAAGTATCCATCTGATGTTGTAAATCTTTATTCATTCTTTACTGCTTAGACCTTGGTTCCATCCTCAGATCCGATACAGCCTTTTCCCAGCTCGCGCAAGCCAAAAACTCTCAGCTAAGAACCTATCCACAATGCCCCTCTCCTAGATACTCCAAATCTCATTTGCTGCATTCCTAGACAGACGTGTTAGCCATCTCTCTCAAAGCTAAGTAGCAATTAGTTGTTTTTATGACAGTTTTTCTTCTGAATTACAAAATTTTTAGTCAAGTTAGTCTTTTATCACTGTTGCCTATAACCTAGGCCTATTTCTGCCCTTTTCTTGGTAATTAAATTTTTTACTTCTTTTGACTGTCCCTCTCTCCTGTCTATGACAAGCCCCCTTTAATAATGGTACTCCTTAACATAACTCATTGATATTTCTTCCTTAATTTTTCTACAGGATAGCATTGTTTCCTTACCATGTCAGACAAAGCTAAGTTGGGTTTTAAACAGTGTGACCAGTGTGGACTTAAGATGTCTAACTCAGACACACATGTCTGTTGTGTCTACTGTTTGGGCGTGGATCATTTTAAAGCTGATTGTGACATTTGTGCTAGTTTTACTAATCGGACACTAGCAGAATGTAAGAATAAACTTATTTTAAAAGGATTACTCAAGACACCTTTTTCGGAGGCTCTGTCTGGGTCAGAGGTCTCACCCCTCCTAAGACCAATAAATATAAGGAAAAACGGAGTCACTCAGTTCCTGCATCTCCATCAGTTATGGAACCAAGTCGGCTCCGTGCTTCACCGGCGTCCTCAGTGCAGACCTCTTCGGCACCAGGATCTGTGTCCTCTCCCTCAGTGCCGACCATGGTATTTACTCCTATCTCGGTTCCAAACACAGCACCACTGACTTCGGTGCTGTCTTTGGCTCCTACATTGGCTCCAATGACTGTTGATGCCTCGGCTTCATCCAGGTCCACAGTGCCGACAGTTTCCTCGGCTCCATGGGCTCCAATGACTGTACCTGCCTCTGCATCATCCCCGTTCATGGTGCCAACAGCTTCTTCGGCTCCATGGGCTCTGATGACTGTACATGCCTTGGCACCATCCCTGGCCATGGTGCCGACAGTTTCTTCAACTCCATCGGCTCCAAAATTCAATTACCTGCCAAGGACAAGATATTCTCCTACTTATGACCCTTTCTTGGGACAGAGGTTTAGCCCCTTTCTAGAAAGATCTGATTCCCCTTCTGCAGCCTCTCTTAGATCCACTAGGATTTGTTTGGAGCTGGACCTAGTGCAGGTTGTGGACCAGCTTCTGGTAGCTAGGGGATTGCCCATTCCAGCTAGACCTTCCGTTCCTCCTGGCTCAGAATCTTTTATCTCATCTTCCCCTGCTTATCCTCCCCCAGCACCCACTTCAGTACATACTGTCTCGGCTCCAACAATAGTGCCTCCCCTGTCGACACCAAACACCCTTGCAGCATTGGCTATGATGGAGACGATGCTTTTTTGGAGCAGTTCTTGGACTGTCCGTTCCTTGATACCTAACCCTGTGCCTATTTTCTTGCTGCCACTGTCTATGTCCATGGTTCCGATGGCTTCCAGTTCTCATAACCCCTCAACTGGAAGTGGACTCGGGTGCGCCTGCTGTACAGGTGATGGATAGGGCCCTTCACTCCAAAGGCTCACAACTAGCCCCTAGGACACTAGTATCAGAACTCCCTGTGAAGGGAACCCTTTCTCCAGAGTCCTCCTCAGAAAATCCCACTGGAGAGCCACCCCGGAAGAAACGGTGCAAGATGAAGCACCTTGACTCCCCGGAGGAATCAATCACAAAAGACACTGATTGTGATGAAGGGGAAGGGTCCACTCATTCTCCCCCAGATGACGTCTCATTCGGAGACATTCTCGAAGTCCTCAAACAGTGGGGGGGAATGGAAGTCCTCTAACCCTTCTTCTGAGGAAACAGTGTTTTTGTAGGCATTCCGTGCCCAGCCATCTACTTCCTGAGTGACCCCACCAGCAGATGATCTTATTAAACTAATTGTGCAGTGTGCTTGGAAGGCCCTGGACAATGTAGAACCTGTCCCCTGGAGGCCGGACCAAATTTTATCTACACCTGAAGACCTGCCCCACTGGTCCAAGCAACTGACAGTTGATTCTATGATTGTGGCGACGGCCACCAAGAGGGAACTGGCAGAAGATAGTTCCACTGTCCGTCCTCCAAACAGGGAATCCCGGACCATGGACAGACTAGGGAAGTGGACCTATGCTTCAGCGACCTTTGCCATTCGGTCGCTGAATTATCTGGCACACTTTACTTGCCTTCAAAGAGACCTCATTTCTGAAATGTCTTCCTCTTTAGTGGGGGTACTGCCTGATGAGGTGCATGACACTGTCACCTCAAAGCTAGCTACCCTTGAATCCAACTCCTCGATGCATTTGATATCTCACACCGCCAAGGGAGCAGCTCAAGCTGCTTCATCTAGTGTTGTCATGAGACGTAATGCTTGGATGTGGTTGTGTGATTTTACAGACCCCTTTAAATCTTCCTTCATTAATGCACCTGTCGACGACTCTGCACTTTTTGGACCCAAGGTATGTGACACGCTTGCATGTAGTGAGAAAAACGGAAAGACCTTGTCTGCTGTGGGCATAGACTTTTCCAACCCCCAAAGGCCCTACTCCAGGAACCAGAAGGGGAGAAAGATATGGTTCAAGAAATCCCAAGGATCCTTTCGGGGCACTCGTGGTGAACAATCCCCCTGGGACAGAAGGGGCAACTCATATGGAAGACACCCCTTTCAGGTTAGAGGGGATCTGCATAACCAGGGAGCCAAAGATTCTTTCTCCGGCAGACCCTACCAGTGCTCCTGAGCAGCTGCCCGATTGCTTTCCTCTGGAAGCAGTCGGTGGTCATTTCTCTCTGCATCTACCAGCCTGGCATCATATTACTATTAATGTTTGGGTGCAGAGAATAATATCCAGAGGCTACCAAATACCTTTCAACCTAACTTCCAGACCCGTAAAATGAATCCCCGATATACCATCCAATCAGAGGGAATTAGCAGCCTTAGAAATAGAAAAACTGCTAAGAAAAAGGGTTATCCAACCAGTCCTACCAGTACAGACAGGATCCAGGTTTTACTTGAGGTTCTTTTTAGTGCCAAAAAAGACAGGGAACTGGAGAACAAGCCTGGATCTCAGTCTACTGAACAAATTTATCAAACCTCAAAATTCCGGATGGTCACAGTACAGTCCATTCTTCCCTTCCTAGAGAAAGACAATTGGATGTGTTCCATAGACCTACAGGATGCACACTACCACATAAAGATGGATCACTGCTCCAAGAGGTTTCTCTGCTTCCGGCTGGGAGACAATCACTACCAGTTCAGGGCACTGCCATTCGGTCTCTCAACAGCCCCCCCCCTCGAGTGTTCACCAAATGTATGGCAGTTGTGGTAGCCCATCTTCGACTACAAGGATTCCAGGTGTTTCCCTATCTAGACGACCGGATCCTTACCGCTCCGACCAGGAACCTCCTAGTCCACAGCCACTCAAGATCTTGCTCTCCGCTTGGGGATTACAATCAAGAAAGACAAATCTCAGATGTCTCCAACAAAGACACTGGAATTTATTGGAGCGGTCTTCAACACAACATCCTGTCAAGCTTCTCTCCCCCCTAACAGGCATTTGAAAATAAGACACCAAATTCAAGACCTTCTTCCTCACATGTTTGTACCAGCACGTCTTGTACTGCAACTCTTGGGCCCCATGGCAGCTGCCATTGCTTTGGTACCACTGGCAAGGCTGCACATGAGAATCATGCAGTGGCTCCTTTCCACACAATGGTCTTTGTTAACCCACCCACTCAACCACATAATACGCCTTACAAACCGTTGCAAGGAGGAAATGCTATGGTGGATGGAACCACAAAATAATCTTTGGTGTCAACTGTTCTGTCTTCCCCAACCCACGGCTACGGTGACCACGGATGCTAAACTGTTGGGGGGGGGGGCATTTTCAGGGAAAGACTTCCAAGACACCTGGACCTCCCTCGAGGCCAACTTGCACATAAATGTCCTGGAACTGAGGGCAGTTCTGTTGGCGTTGCAAGCGTTCCATGCATCCCTGCCTTCGGGACCCATTGCAATTCAGTCAAACAACATGTCTGTCATCTGGCATATCAACAAGCAAGGTGGAACCAGATCTTACCCGATGTGTCGGAAAGCCATGAGGATTTGGCACTGGGCAATAGCTTCCAATCGTTTTCTTATAGCAACGCACATTCCCGGGAGTTCCAACCTTATTGCGGACAATCTGAGCAGGAACATCCTGATGCCTCACGAATGGTCCCTCAACCTTGTAATAGCAGCTCAGATCTTCCAACATTTGGGCAAGCCTTGCTGCAACCTGTTTGCTTCCCCCCTGAATTACAAATGCAGGAGCTATTTTGCCTTGATCCCCCCTCAGGGGGAACCACCGAGGGATGCTCTAATGCACAATTGGCCCTGGGTCTTCTCTATGCCTTTCCCCCATTTCCCCTCATTCCAAAATTTCTCCAGAAAGCTCAGAGGTTGAAAAGCAAAGTGTTCCTCATTGCTCCCTACTGGCCACGTCAAGTCTGGTACCCATTTCTATGGCCTCATCTGATTCACAGCCCATGGATCCTGGATCATTCCCAGGACCTGTTATCCCATCCTCAGGGATTGATTCATCCAAACCTGCACAGTCTCAAGCTCACAGCCTGGTTCCTCCACTTCCAATGATTGCCAGGCTGCCTGACATCCCATCTCCTGTTCGTGAAATTCTTCTGGCCTTACACAAACCTTCCACTAGAAAGGTTTATTCTAGTAAATGGACTAGGTTCTCTGTTTGGGCCAAAAAACAGAACTTAGACCCTTTTCTCTAAGACTATTCAAAAGATTCTGCAATACCTGACTACTCTCCTGCATGCAGGAGCCTCAGCTTCAATGATCAGTGTACATTTAGCAGCTATTGCCAATTTTCATAATGGTCTTGAAAATTCTTCAATTATGTCACATCGCCTATGCAAGACTTTTTTGAAGGGAGTATTACATGTTAAACCTCTGGTCAAGCCTCCCATAGATCCCTGGGACTTGACTATGGTGCTTCAGTCCCTTACAGGCTCTCCCTTTGAGCCCTTTGATTCATGTGATTTGAAATTTTTGTCTTGGAAAGCCATACTTCTAGTAGCACCCACCTCAGCGAGAAGAGTATCTTAGCTGCAGACCTTGAGTTTCAAGAGTCCTTACTTGATCTTCCACATGGATAGGGTGTCCCTTCGAACCAATCTATTGTCCTGCCGGTTTTTTTCCAAGGCATTCTAATAGAGGGAGTACCTTTTGCACACCCTTAATGTGCATTGGCAGCTTTGTTGTTATTTGGACAGGACTAAATCTTTCAGGAAAACAGACCAATTGTTTGTGGCCTTTGCAAGACCCAGATTGGGTAAACCTGTTTCCAAAGTGACTTTATCCTCCTGGCTTAAAAACGTCATTACCTTTATCTATCAACAGAATAAGCTGCCCTTACCTTCCAAAATAAAGGCTCATTCTACCAGATCTATGGCTACCTCTGTAGCCTTTCATTCCAGAGCCTCTATGGATGATATATGCACAGCAGCCATGTGGGCAAGACCTCATACCTTCATATCTCATTACAAATTGGATTTGGCTTCCAGGGGACAAGCATCTTTTCATTCTATGGTGCTCAGGAATATCCTTCCTTAGGGCCACCCAGGACTCTAGTAGCTGGGGACTCGGTCCTAACAGTAAAGAATGAATAAAGATTTACAACATCAGATAAAGAAATTATGTCTTACCATAACGTTCCATCTGTGTTGTAGATCATTATTCGTTCTTTACGTCCCACCCTCCTTCCCCCTGCCTGGACTCTTGGTGGACTTTAGGTACTCCTGGTTAGGGTATTTGCTCAGACAGAACCTCCTACTTTTTTCTATTACTACATCTTTTATCTAGGGTGGGCAAACTCGATCTGGAGTATCTAGGAGTGGGGCATTGTGTGTAGGTTCTTAGCTGAGAGTTTTTGGCTTGCGCGAGCTGGGAAACGGCCATATCGGTTCTGAGGATGAAACCGAGGTCTTAACAGTAAAGAATGAATAAAGATCTACAACACAGATGGAACGTTATGGTAAGACATAACTTTTTTTTCCTGGCTTTTTCAGAGGAAGAATAGGAGTATTACAAGGGCTTTTAGTTGGTTCTGTTATTTCTTGCTGTATTAAGGACTGAATTGCAGGTTTAATTTCTTGCTCTGCTTCTGATTTCAGTGGATACTGTGGAACTCTAGGGAGTGGTTTGGGTGGATTTAATTTTATTTTAACTGGTTCTGCAGACTTTAATATACCTACTTCATTAGCATGTTTAGCCCATAAGTTAGCAGGTATCTGCTGCAGCAGTTTTGTGTTTTTTTTGTATGCCTTCAAAAGGCTGGTCCTCAGCTTCCACTAAGACTGATAATACTTTCCCCTCTGATTTTGTTGGAACATCCAAATACACCCCTTTTAGTGCTCAGTAAATTGCACATCCCAGTTTGCATGACAGGTCTCTCTCTCTCTCTCTAGAAAATTTACTGGTGCAGTAGTACTTAAAAGAAAATAATTCCTTTCTTCAATCGGTCCTAAAGAAATGGGTATAGATTCTGAAACAGGATACGTAACAGTAGCACTTATTATGCCACCTGCCTTTCCTTTATGTTCCTTTATGTTTTGATACTATTATCTGATTATCTGAAGTAACTTTTAATATGGACCTAGTGTCTCCAGTCTTCACCAGGAAAGGGATTTTCTTTGAATTTATTTTTAACTTAATTCTCAACACAGTGACAGTATGGTAATACCATATGGTGTGGAGAAATGAAGGTGAGAGAAATCATATCTAGAAAATGGACAATTTACAAGGGCAATTCTTATGTCCTAAATATTCTAGGCAGCCAGCCAAACTTTGTTTACAAGATGGGGAGGAATTTAAAATCAATATTGGAATACCCTGTCAAAATCATTTCTCTGCTTGATAAACATACTACCAAGTGTGGGACATGCAAGAAAAGCCCCTACATACTTGAATCTAATAATATAGTATTAAAGGAAAATGGATACAAAGTTAATTTGCACAAAGGAAATTGTAACACCAAGAGTTGTTGTTGTGTCTTTGGCTATTCCCAGTTAGGGGTCGCCACAGCGGAACTCCGGTCCGCTAATGATTGGCAGTATATTTTTACGTGCCGAGTTGCCGGCCTTGATGCACAACCTTCAACGAAGGTACGCCCATTCACGCATGTCTCCACACAGAAGACTCTCTAGCTGAGAATCGAAGAGGACAGCATCTTACTGTGAGGTGACAACGCTACTGCAACACACCGTAACACCACGAGTATAGTTTACATTTCAGTCTGAAAAACTTGTGGCAGTTATTATATAGGTAAGACAGAAAGAAAACTTAGAACAAGGATCTACGAACATCATATGCAATATGAAGGGGTAATGTGAATAATTCACTGTATAAACACTCCTTACAGTGTCAGGACTTCACTACATTTAAATTTGGGATCTTAGAACAAGTTCCATGAAATGCCCAAGGTGGGTGGTGGGAGCTCTGGTTGGAGTTAAGAGACCTTATTTGGATAATAAAATTAAACTGTAACACACCGCCAGGTATTAATGAGAACATTCCTTTGGCTCCAGTGTTAAAAAAGAGAGCTCTGGATGTAATATAGTATGTTTCTCAAAGCTTCAACATTTTATACTTTTAACATAAATGTTTTAAGTTGTCAGTTTATGGAGCGGTGTGGATCACTTTAATTATAGAATTTTTAATTTTTAAATTGTCTAATTAATTAACTAGAATGTAAATGGCATCTATTATATAAGAGGTGCTTATGGGAATAATAACTTAGTTCTGAAGAAGTCTTTGTTTTGGCGAGGGAGACAAAAGCGCTTAACTTTCTTTGTATTTGGAATAAAGTGCGTTCATAAGAATTGTGGTCCTGTTATTCCTGTGGAGGTATGGAGCTTATGATCTGGATACAGTGAATTGCTTTTCTAAGTTGGTTTTAATTCAGAAAAAAAAAATGCCTACATCAATTCACATACCATTCAGGGAGGGAAGGGTGGGGATTCTGTCATCACACAGTCACACCTACGTCCCAACATGCTAAACGTGATTTATCAGTACACACACATGCACACCCCTACTGTATGCCCCAACATGCTATAGGCTCATGAATTTGATTTAACTTTAACTTTTCTCTCTCTGTCTTTTGTCATACATCAAACTACATAAAACATCAGTCATACATTAAACAATACACATCTCTCATGCCTCATACCTTCAGTCCTGAGGGTACCTCCCTCAACACAAGGCGCCTCCTTGTGTTAAAGTCCCTTTTTGTTGTATGCATATACACATTAATAAACTTTTCCTTATTTCCTGTGGGGCCCTCTAACTATAATCTTGAGGCTACTGCCCTTGACACAAGGCACCTCCTTGTGTTAATTTTCCCTTTTTGTTGTATGTGCATACACAAACTTTGCCTTATTTTCTGTGGGGTCCTCCCACTATTACTTTACATATACCTAACAAGCAAATTTCTGTCATTCAATAATACAGAAAACATCATATACTTAACAAGCAAACTGAGTCATTCAACAAAACAGTAAGCACCATATACCTAACAAGCAAACTCAGTCATTCAACAAAATAGTAAACCGCATTGCACTTTTTCTTTTAACTGCAATTTTCTAAAAGAGAGGGAAAAAACATTTTCCACAAATCTATTTTCCCCATTTCTAGTCTAGTATGTTTGCACACCCTGAATAGTTTAGTTAATTATCCAAATCTCTGACTATTCCATACAAAACAGTGTGGAATTCACACTAGAACTTTCTGTGCTGGGCCCTTGTAATGTAATTCCACACTGCCCTGCAGCAATACCAGAGTTCAAATCCCGAGCATGGCACCAAATGATAAAGTGCAACAAATAAATAACAAAGAGTTTTACCTTTTTAGTCCTGAGCCAAGAATAACACTTCAGGATGTGCAAAGTACTGATTTATTCCATAAACAGTGCTGGAAGACTGCCTTGACAAAATTTCAGATGAGTCTCAAAACAAAGAATAATAATATTACATGTATACATTTTCTTATCAATTCCATGCTTGTAGAACTTTGATGTAACATAGCTTTTAACAAATCATGCAATTTTAAAATAATTTGTGCCCTTGTGCTTCTCACTTAGAGCTTCATGTGAACACTTGAGAAATGTCTTGTTAAAACACAGACCACCTGCGCTAACAATCTATCTTTTGACCTTTATCATTTCATACCAGTATACACAGTTTTACAGACATTCTTGCAATGATTCATTCCTCAGCCTGAGAAGAATGTCTTTCTTCTCTCCATTACATTCTGAAACCAGACTCTTTGGAACATAGTAATATCCTTAACTCCTTCAGAACTTACTTTGCCTTCAATTTTCTGTCAGTACACTATAATATGATAGTGAGAACAGAATGCATTTGTAAGGCATTTGAAATATAAAGCTACATCTTATGTGAAACTGTAGTTTGTATAATCATGCAAATATATTAAATTAGATTTTCAGCATAAACATATTATAAACATTTTATATGACTAACGTGAAGAAACTTTAAGCTAATATGAATTTTCTGAAGAATAATCATGAGACAATATATTTTTCCATAACAATAATTAATACCAACTTTGTCTGTACAGGGGGGACATGGGGTCCTCCCCAGGAGTGAAGATATGAAAACAAGTTCGCATTATGCTGTAATTTCCTCTAAAATAAAACAACCAAATAAGCTCGATATCTACTAATGTGGTTAAATACACCAAATTCTGTTGAAACAATAACCTACAAAAAAAATTCATAGGTGAGTACTAGGCTAGCTGCCCTTGTGTGTCATTTTAAGCCTAGCTAATTTCCACAAAGGTGAGAATAAAACTTTGTACTTTGTGTCTGTGAGGTAAACACGTTAACCATTAAGCCAATCCCGCAAGTTTAAAATGAAATATATGATTATGGAAAGTGAGCAATTTCGAGTGGGGCTTTCTCTGTGTAGTAAACTTGGTCTCAAATTCATGAATGCTGTCACAGTTTCTGGTATGTATGCAAATCACTGAACACATAGAAAAACGGAGGGTATTCTAGAAAGGAATTAACAGGTCAACATTGATTCAGAAAAGGGCAAATCACTCTTACTGAATGTAAATGTTTAATGACCTATCTACAAAAACATGGAAAAAGGCTTGTTAACAGTAGCAATATTTGTAAAACTGAAGAGGGATTTTGAAATGATCGATCATCATAAGCTCATCATAAACTGGAAAAATCTTGTTTGAGAAGGTCATCTTAAGTGTTTTAAAAGCTATCTATGCTATATAACATTTACAGTCCTCTAGCACAGATTTCTTCTCCATGGTGATTCACAGGGATCTGTCTAGGACCAAAGATATGTTCAACAATATAACAGAAGATACATTTCATCAAAATGTCAGCATGTATGGATGTCTTGATAAAGAGGCTAGAAGAAGTAAGACAATCCAAACAAATCTACAAACTGACTACAGCAAAGTATTTCACTGCATATAATTAAAAAAAAATCTACAAGTAAATACTCAAAAACATATACATACTATTTGGTACCCCACAAACATTATCTGACACAGGGACAATTACTGCTCATAGTCTCAGAGATACTTAGCCATACATTCCCATGAAGTTTTTAGCCCTTATATTTTAAGTACAAATAATCAAGAGATGAGCAAAATACTTACATGTTGCCCCATCCATGAGAGACAAGGATGATAAACCAGGGGCAAATTTGCAATTATCCATTTATTTGTCTGGATTGCATTTGACTAGTATAAGAGAAATACTTTTTTATGTTGAGAGAAAGACAATTTCCAATAAAGTGGTATTCTTTGTGATGCCTATCTATCTGGTGATATGTTCTATTTATGTTGCAAAAGAGATTTAGATCTCTTACTTGGGTATTTATGACCCCATTGTATTTATGAATGTATAGTAGGTCTGACAGGATAGGTTCTACTGAGACTCTGTATGTGAGGCAGAAACTGCCCCAAGGTAGCCTGTATGAACTGAAAAGAGGGACAAGGCTTTCAGATGGTCTGCATAGCTTTTTATGATTTAGGCCCTTGATTTCTTAGTAAGAAACATTGTGGTCATTCAAGTGGTGTCAAATGTCAGGACAGATATATACCAAAGGGGGCATTATACTCAATGATTGGCCTGATGAGTGCAGAATACACTGGAATATCACATCTCTGGGAGCCATACCCGTAGTAATAAGCTGTGCAGTGAAAAAGCACTTTGTTACAGTAATGGATGCATGATGATGAAATGACAGTTGATTGTCTACATAGGTTCACAGATCTCAAACTACTGGATTAGTTTTCAGGGGTGTGTTGTCAATGTGATAGTTACAAGGGACTTCTTGCTTGCCAAAAGACACTTGTACATTTCATGGCATTTAGTTTCAGTCCATGGTTCTGGCACCAGTTATTGTTTTGGGAATGGCCCTCTAGGAGGATCATGGTATCCTATATTGAATTTATGGTGGCACCAGCTTTACAGTAATTTGCAAACTTGGTCAGTCATTAACACTTAACAGTAGCTTTGACCTTAGAGAAGTAAATGCCAAAGAGGGGTGGCCCAAGGACTGAACCCTGAGGTACACTGCTAGCAGCAGGTCTTTTGGAGGAGGTAGAGCACTCCACCTTATTTTTTCTGGGCTTTATTTGTGAGCCAGTTTGCTATCCAATGGGTTATATAGAGATTAAACCTTCTATTTAAGGGGTAAAATAAAACATTTCAGAGCTTTACTAGAAAAGCTCACCAGACTCTGATACACTTTGCTGTGAAGGAAAGGTTAGTTTGCTTTTTATTTGTTGTATTTTGTATTACCTTATTGCCTTTTTATATTTTGAATACTGTGATTTGTTTTCTTTACCTTGTGTTTTACTTGTATTCTGCTTTTAACTGCATATTAAAACTTCAAAAGAGACAACAGCTCTGTCTTTTGTGAGTCAGGCAGAATTTTTTCCCCACCCACCTACCCACTTACTATTGTGTTCTTAAATACCACTGTCTTTCTAGTTGCCTGCCTCTTATGTTAATTTGACCACATATCTCATTTCTTCTCTGCTTTCACTGGCTTGTGTGAGTAAGCACAAAATTATCATTTTGTGAAATCACTCCCCTTCAACTATTTACATTTATTAGCCATCCTACTGTATTCCATAGTACCAGAATACAAAATTGACCACCCCTTTTCAATCTATCTTGCTGTTTTAAAAATTGTGACCCTCCACTAAAACTTAACTTTTCAGACAGGTAAAACTTAAGTTACCTACTTTCACATCTAACTTATTTAGTGCACACTGCAGTGTTTAGGATAAACCATTTTTTTTCATCTTACCTTTAAGCATCACTGTGACAAGCACTTACTCTAATACCTGCTGGAAAGTAGTAGGAAGCCTTAAACTGATACAAGCACTCAACTCTCCTTGTTAATAAGGATAAATTAATTGTAGGCACTAAACAGCCTATAATTGCAAAGTACCTTGCTAAGGCAAGGGAAAACAGCTCCTGTACTTTACAAAAAAAGCACCAAACCAGGCATGTCCAAGGGTCAGCTTCCAGTGATTTCTCCTGTCCACCTGGTGAATCTGGGCATACTGGGGCAATGCAGCAATTGCCTCATGTACATGGACAACCCTCTCCTCCTACCATCCAACACTACAACCTGTGAGAGATGCACTTACATAGCCAAACTGGAAGCAAAGCTCTCTCCACCCAAGATTGTGCTAGACAGTCAAGAGGAGAAGGTTAACACCTGCACTACACCTCAAGCAACACATAGCCCTTCTAAACCCACACCATCAACACCCACACATAGCAACATTAAATCCACATATGCAGAGACCCTTAACTGTAACCTGCCCAAGCAACAAGGACCTCTGAAGCTGAAATGCAAACAAACACCAATCACAACCAAAGTGTTACATAGCTCACAGCACCAGTGTGCCACCCAGCAACAGCTCCTAAGGCAAGACAACTTACCTAACACTTTAGTCATAGGTGACTCTGCAGTCAGGCACATTGATGTCCCACTCACCAGACTGATCAAGGAGAAAATTACAGTCAGCTGAGCTACAATAGAATGGCATTAAATATACTGATCCAAAGGATATTGCCAATATCCTGGCAGATCAATTCAGTGCCAAATTCATCCCCCTCTCACTCCCTAAATGGCCCATCTCAATACCGGAAGATTGCCAAATTCCGGTAATAATGGCCGCACAGGTAAAAAACACACTCTCCAAAGCTAAGAATACAGCATCCATGGGACCAGATGACATCCCGGGATGTGTAGTACATGAACTACAAAATGAACTGGCACCTTACCTAAGTGTCATGTTTAATCATAGCCTCAATTCAGGCTTCATGCCCACTGAGTGGCGCACAGCTACAGTTATCCCACTCCACAAGGTGGGATCAACCTTGGTTCGAAGGGACTCTGGCTAACAAAGTTCACAGATGACTGCAAACTGGGAGCCATTATTGAATCCCCAAATGATGTGGATACTCTACAAAAGGGCCTTACAGAAACAGATGCTTGGTGCCAGAGCCATGGGCTCAAGCTCAATGCCAAGAAATGTATAGTTATCCCCTTTGGGAAAAAACATGTACCCGTGAATTATCACATAGGTGGCAGTACACTAAACACCGGAAGTGTGATAAGAGACTTAGGGACACAGGTGGACAGTGGTCTCACCTTCGATAACCACATCACCACAACAGTCAGGAAATCCTTCTATATGGCACACCTCATCATTAAGGGCTTTTCATCCAGAAAAAAAGGTGGTCATTGTCCTACTGTACTCACCCCTCATTAGAACCATTATAGAATACAACACCTCATTTGGTATGTACCTCTCAAGACATCTGCAATAACTGGAAAGGCCGCAGATATATCTCACTAAAAGAATCACAGGCCTAAAGCAGATGCCCTACACTGATCACCTTAAAAAACTCCAGCTATACTCTGTCGCATATCTTCTACTCAGAGGCGATCTCTGCTTAACATACAAGGCCATGTCAAACCCAGAGCTGTTGGACATGCTATACTTAAAGAAATCCCAATCCCTCAGAGCCACATGCTCCAGGGATCTAAACCTTGTCATCACAATAAACAAAACATGCTGGAGGGATAGGTTCCTGAGCCAGAGACTCCCCAGACTCTGGAATAGACTACCCATACATGTCAAGCAGAGCGCCTCTTTGGCCCTCTTCAAAACCTTGATGGTTAGATGGGAGAAAGGAAATCCGCCCCGGGGATCACGTCAGGGGTCCAGGGAATTAAATAGCGTGGGAAGAAATAGCCAGGGAATTGTTATGGCTAGGCTTGTGTAGGCCCTAGGGCTGATAGCCTAGTACCAACCTATGATTAACATTTAGCTGGAATAGTTTATCTATGATACCTTAGTGTGGGATAGTGTTGAATGCCTTTGCAAGGTCTAGATATGCAGTGTATAGTGATCTGTCCTTGTCTATTTCTTTCAATAACTTTCTTGAAGAAGTCAGCCAGGTTAACTAGGCAGGATCTGCCCTTAATAAATCCAAACTGGCTTGAACCTATGTCCTTATTAATTCATTCCATAATGATCCTTACAGATAAAGCTTGACATGAGTCTATAATTTTTGGGTCCATTGATACCTCACCTTTGTGCAAGGAGATAAGAGTTGCTGCCCACCATTCATCCAGCAGAAAACATGTTTGGAGGCGGACATTGAATAGCCTCTGCAGAGGGTTTGACAGGCCCTTTTTCAGGATTGCTAGTAAGTAGCCTGGTATGTTAACTCCATGAAAGCAGAGTTCTTGACCTTGGATAGCACCTTGAAGATTTGTTGATGGGAAATTTAAGGTGGTTGTAGATGTGGGTATGAGCTCTGACAGTGTAGAAGGGGAAAAGAGATGATGTTAGAGTAAGGAAACATACTCCAACAGCCTACTCCATTTTGATAGTAACCACCCTTTTCCACAAAAAAGAGCTGTGGTTAAAGGCCAGTTTGTTCGGGCTGCCCAGATGGTAACTATGTGGGAAGGTTTTTAGCAGAATGTGACAAACTAAAGAGTATGTTTCTATGTCGTGGTTACCCTTTGTATTTTATGGAGGATATTATGGCTGAAGTGGTTAGGAAGAGGCAGAATGGTCATTTCCAACCCATTCTAGGTATGACATCTGAGGTCTGAATAAGGGAAGTTGATTTACAGTCTTATGCACAAGTGGGAATGTACACTATGGGCAATGGACAAGCAGTAAAGAAAAACAGTAATAATAGGATAAATGCTTCTGCATTTATAACTATTTTCTCTACTGATAGTTGGGCTATTAAGAATATCTTGACTAAAAACTGGAACTTTCTAGAAGTAGATAGAGAGGTTAGACATTTTGTAGAGAACAGACCTGTTTGTGTATATAAAAAAGGATGTAATTTAAAAAAAAACTGCTTTGAAACACCAGTTATTCCCAAGCAATGTGGGTATATGTATAAATGTGGGAAATTTAAATTTTGCCCATATATTTTGGAAACAAGTTTGTTTGTTTGTGTCTTTCAGCTTTTCCTGGTTAGGGGTCACCACAGCGGAACTCCGGTCCGCTAATGATTGGTAGTTGATTTTTATGTGCCGAGTTACCAGCCCTGACACACAACCTTCAATGAAGGTATGCCCATTCATGCATGTCTCCACGCAGAAGACGCTCTAGCTGAGAATCGAACCGGACAGCGTCTTACTGTGAGGTGACAATGCTACCGCAGCACCACCACCACGGGATATGTTGAAATACTAATTAATGATTTTAGGTAAATACTGTTGTAATTCTGAAAGGGTTGTTTATTGTGCTGTTTGCCTGCAATGTTTTTATATTGGAAAAAACGAACGAAAATTAAAACAATGTATAGGTGAACACATTAGAAATATTAGGGACAATTATGAATTGAATGCTTTAGCGAAACACAATATGGTTACTTGTGGACATGGTTTTAGATATATTGTATTAGAGACTGTCCAAAAAACAGTTAGTGGTGGAGCATGGCCGGTTCTGCTGGAAAAAGTGGAACTGTCTTGGCAGCTTCACTTAAATGCCAAGTTTTGTCCTGGCTTAAATGAATTTGTCTCTATAAACAGTATTCTAAAGCTGAAGTCATTTGATAGATAATGGTTATATTAATTAAGATTCATACTTTATATATTTTATATGGCACTATAATGCATTTGTTTCTTAATTTCTGCATATTAGGATGTGACTTGTTTTGGGTGTGTGTGTAGTGAATATTGTTTGATGACTGGTGTGAGTGACTAATCGTGGTGATGTAGTAAAGGCATCTTTTTTAATCCACTATTTAAATCACTGAGTAAATGATGTTTGTATCTGATGAAGTTCCTTGTTAATTGTATCCATCTGGAACCAAAGCGCTTATCTGGGTCTATTTTTTGAATAAAGACTTTTTAATTACGAACGTTTGTGGATTTTGTACATCATCCCAGCTGGTTCCTGTCTGCGTGTTTTGGTGGATTTATCAGCCATCTTTTTGCTTCTTGGTATGATTTTAGAGCTAAATTTATTTGCTTGCCATGTCCGCTGGAGTCAAGTTTGTGATATAATTTACTAATAGCTCTGCACAGTGCTGGGCATTGTTTCTGAGATTTCTAACACAGTTAAAGCTTGTTGCCCTTTGCCTGGATGGCAATTTTTACCTCATAAATGACTTTGGTTGAATTTATCAGGGTCAGAAATTACTTATTATGTTAAATTTAACTAAACAACAGTTTCTTTTTTTGCATTTGAGAGCTATATTTATTTTTACTTATTTTATTATAGAGCCTGTTTATAGGTTCATAGGTGTATTGTAGGCTTATGGCTATGGGTGCCTTTTTAGGCCTAAGTTTATGCATCCCAAAATTTAACCAGAGGTCAGAATCAAGCTCTGTGCCTTATATCTGTGAGGTAAAAAAATAACCATTTTTCCAACCCTCCCCACAATATATATTTGGGTTCCAACACAGGGGTTTAGTTTTGAAGTTGGAGTATTAACTTCAAAGGGGACAGCTCCATCTATATAGCTATTCACATGTGCATAGAATTTGGCAGTAAAGATTCTGCATAAGGGGTCCATATTATAACAACGAATGATCAAATGATCAAACGCTGTTATATCGACCCTTAAACGTAGAATCACCAAAACACCGAACGACCGGAACAGCGATTTTTTTTCCTATGGAAAAAAATCGCTGGTCCCAAAGAATACTAAACACTAAATAAAGTGTAGGGTCCTCTATTTAAATATACCAACTCTGAGATCGCACTACAGTGGAGGAAACAGCACAACCTGGACAGTGGCCCAGCAATTTTTTTTCCCTGGGAAAAAAAATCGCTGTTCTGGCCATTCGCTGTTTTGCTGGTTCAGTGTTTAGGGGTTGATGTAACAGCATTCAATCATCTGATCATTCGCTGTTCTAAACTAGACCCTGCATAAGCAGTGCAGCCATTATATTGGAAGGGGATGCTGAATTTAGCCAGGTCATCACTCAATTTCAATAGATTAGCATTGGCATAATCTCTGAATACTGAGGTATTTGAGGATGCTTCTGGCTTCAGGCTTAAAGTGAATGTAAATGATTTGTGGTCTGATTTGTCCAAGGAGGGAGTTACAAAAGGGTGGGAGCAGAGTTGTACCATATGGATGAGGGCCAATTCCAGAATTTTATTGCTCCTGGTGGGATGCAGACTTATTGTCCAGAGAGTTTGGATTAATAAAGTCCAGAAATCTCCAGGCATATAGGTTAGAGGATGTGTACATCTCCCAGTTAATGGCGGGGTGCTTGAAGTTCCCTAAGAAAATGGTGTTTGGTGTTAAACCTGCTCACTTTTTAAGAAGTACATTAAGACTTAATGTACTAATGTCAAAATTATTTATCATCTTTATTTATATTAACTCATCTATTAACATCAGTATTATACAAAAGATTGATAACAAAGGGCTGGATTCTGTAAAGTTCATGGACTTTGGCACATTCCGCTGATATAAGCACAAAAGTTGAGGGTAAGTATGCAATATGTAAATATACCTCGGTGAATTTAGAATATCTTGGTGCATTACAGAGTTTTTCATTAGCAACTGCGCACAGTATATCAGTCACAGCTACTCCATTCATCATGAAAACTGTGTAATAAAGCATGATGTAATTAACAAAGTTCTGGAACTACTATCCCAATCTAAGCTGCCTAACATTTGTAGATACATATTTACAACAATCTCTCCAGTATGCTTAGAGCCAACTACTGGATATCTCCATAAGCCATTTCTTATTAAAATATTCTTGCTGTCACTTATGTATTCTGACAGAATCTGTAAAATTTCTAAAAAAAAAAAAATTAATAAAGGCAAAAGGCAATCATGACCACATTGCCACAGCTAACAGTAGCTAACAATGGGTGTAGGACATTTGTGGGGAGCACAGGTAACATACACACCCAAGGAAATAGGGTGATAGAAAAACAGACGTGGGGTATAGGTGAAAAAGAGGGATACACAAGAGGTATGTTGGAAGAGAAAAATCTGAGGGGCAGTCAGAGGGCCATGGGCAATGTTTTCTAGTGATAACAGGCCCCATTTTTTAAGAATAGTGGGAAGGGTAAAAACAGGGAAAGAGGGGGAGAAGGCCAACACAGTAGGTATACCCATATAACAAATATCATAACACGATAGACAAAGATTGGAAATAAACAGTAAGTAGCACAGATGACATACAGTACAACATAGGCAATGGAAAGTTAACAGACAGGGTGGGGATCCATACCAGACATGGTGAAATGTAGAAATACATATGTACCTATGCACTATTACATTATGACATGTTGCAAACTGTTTGGCAGGCACACCTGGATATGTATGTCCAATGGTTATTATGAGCTGTAAGGTAATGAATAGGGACCACAGTATAAGTTGGATAAATAATTTAATATCCAAGTAGCCTGTTGGCAATGCAAGTGTAAGCCAAGCAATGTCACAGATAAGCAAATGCAGCCCCTGGAATGCTGGAGAATACCAGCACAGGACAGAAAAGAACCTCTGACCATACGTGTAAAAGGTATGACCAAGCACAGTAGCAAGGCAGCAAACTGGCTGCTGTGTACAAAACTAGGTATACACAACCCAAACAGATGTGTAGCTGAATGCATATGTCACACACACATGCCATGTCAAAGGCAACATACAGGTGTAGGTGTATCTGTATGACCTTCATTGGCCTAACAGGAAAATAAGGGAAAGCAATGTCAATACACATACACACACCAATGACATAATAAAATATTGTCACTAATCTATGATTAATGCTATATAACCAATATCAGTTTGTGCACATGACTTTCAACAATGTACACTAGTTAATATGTAAAACACAGGAATAACAAGAACATTGATGTATCACAAGTAGTAGTCAGTGACTGTGTGCAAATGTCCTGCATCTGTCTAATGGTCATAGAGTTGGCACAAGTTGAGCTTGTTCATAGGTTCATAGGTGTATACTAGGCTAATGGCCCTGAAGCCTTTACAAGCCTACCCCATTGAAGTGCCCTGACATCGTGCCACCTGACATTAGTTCCCAGTGCCTCTATCAAGTAGATCCACTGGAGTGATCCCCGGGGTGAACTTTCAATTACTCATCCACCCATCAAGATTTCTCTTGAAGAGGGTCAGCGAGGTGCTCTGCTTGACGTGTATGGGAAGTCTATTCCAGGGCATGGGCAGTCTCTGGGTAAGGAACCTGTCCCTCCAGCATGTTCTGTTGATTGTGGTAATGAAGCTGAGGTCTCTGGAGCATCTGGTGCAGAGGGATTGGAATTTCTTTAGATGTAGCATTTCCTAACAGAGCTGGGTCAGACATGGCTTTGTAAGTCAATCAGAGATCACCTCTAAGTAAGCGATATGAGACAGAGAATAGCTGAAGACTTTTGAGTCTGTCCATGTAGGACATGTGTTTAATACCTATGATATTCTTCATGAGGTACTTCTGTGGCATCTCCAGCTGTTGCAGGTGTCTAGTGAGGTACATGCCAAATGGGGCATTATACTCAATAATTGGTCTAATGAGGAAAGAGTACAGAGAGAGACGATGACCTCTTTCTTCCTGGATGCAAAACCCTTGGTAATAAGATATGCCACATGAAGGACTTTCTGACCACAGTGGCAATGTGGTGGTCGAAGGAGAGGTTACTGACAACCTGTGTCCCAGATCTCTTATAATGCCTTCAGTGTTCAGTGGGCTCCCATCAATGTGATAATTAATGGCAACTGAGTTTTTACCAAAGGGGATGGCGACACATTTTTTGGCATTAAGCTTAAAGCCATGGTTTCAACACCAATCATTGGTCTCAGTGAGGCCTTTCTGTAGGATGTCTGCATCACTTGGGAAGTTAATAATGGCTCCCAGCTTGCAGTTATCTATGAACTTGGTCAGCAAGAGTCCCTTTGTGTTGGCCTGGACTTCTGAGAAGTAGATGCCGAACAGGAGAGGACCCAGGACCAATCCCTGTGGGACTCCACTCGTGACTGGTTGGCAGTCTGACTTGGAGTCCACTACTTTCACACTGTGCGTTCTATCTATGAGCCATTTTGCAATGCACCTAGTGATATAGGGGTTGATAACTAGTTTGGTGAGTTTATCAATAATTCCCAAGTGAGGAATGATATCAAAGGCCTTGGCCAGATTGAGGTAGGCTGCATGCACTGGCTTACCTTCATCCACAGTCCTGGTGACTGACTCAAAGTAGTCAACCAGACTGAGCAGGCATGATCTGACTTTCACAAAGCCAAATTGCATGAGGTCTAGAGTTTGGAGATTTCCTATAGCTTTGTTAATCAGGTCCATAATGATGCTCTCCACAGCATTATATATCAGACTCGTCTGGCTAATGGGGCGATAATTACCAGGGTCTGTAGTCGCTCCCCCCTTTATGGAGAGGGAAGACTATAGCAGTGCACCATTCTGTAGTGGCAAAGCCTGAGGTGAGGCTGTGGCTGAACAGGGCACACAGATGTGATGCCAGTTCACTTTGTAGTGCATATAGAACACAGCTAGGGATATTATTGGGTTCCATGGAAGCTGTACTCTTGGCCTTGGACAATGCAGCTTTAACCTTTGTTGTAGTAATGCTGGGTGCCTGGCATTATTCCAGTATTGTGATTTGTCCTTTGGGTGGGGGAGGGGTAAAGTTGGCACTGAATCTGTTGGCCAGTATGTTAACAATATCTGTTGGCTGAGTATAGGAGGTACCATTGTGCAGTATCTCAGAGCAAATCTAAGTATTGCCATGGAGGTTCTTGATATAGCTATAGAAGGTTTTGTGATTGTTTTTAGTGTCTTCCGCAATTCTGGTTTCACAGCTGGATTTAGAGGATTTGATGAGGCATATCAACTTTTTGTTGAGTCTAATAAGGGAGTTTTTCCAGTCTTGGGACTTCACCTTTTTCTGCAACAGTTTCTTCCTTCTCTTGTAGAGTTTATTAATGGCAGGGGACTACCAGATTGGCTTCCTTTTTTTGGAGGAGAGTCAGAAAAAAGGGAGCACTACACCATAGACATAAAAACAACTAAGGACTTTAATAACAAAACAAAAACAGGTTCAGATCTGAAGAAGGCACATGCAGAAAGCACTTATCCTATTTTTGTTTTGTTATTAAAATTCTTAGTTGTTTTTACGTCTATGATGTAGCACTCCCTTTTTTCTGATTCTTATTCTGTGGTTTTGGAGTGTTCGTCAGTGGTGTTCTTTTGCTACAGTTTTTTTTTTGGCGGAGAGCGTCTTGGTTCTGTTGGGTATGGCTAGTTCCATGCATTTGTGTACATGTTCGTACAGTGCATTGGTGTGTTATTCTCAGTGGGAGGATGGCATAATGGTTAACCTTACAGATCCAAGGTGCAGGGTTTGATTCTCAGATGGGGTAATTGGCTAGGCTTAAAATGACCCACAAGGGCAGTTAGCCTAGTACTAATCTATGAATATATTTGGCAGTCATAAAGTCATGCAGCTATTTTCCATTGGCATGGGTGCCGTGAAGTTAGCCACCTCTGTTTTTAGGAATCCAAAGTCAGCTTTGGAGAAGTTTTTCAAGGTGGTTACCTTTGTGGGGGGGGGGTGAGATATGGATTTCCATGGTGATTAGTTTATGGTCAGACCTGACCAGGGAGGGATTGACTATTGGTGTAGAGCAATGGTCACCCATGTTAGTAATAACCAGGTCAAGGATGTTGCTTCCTCTAGTGGGGATCAGAATGAGCTGGTCAAGGGCATTGGAACTGATGAATTCCAGGAAGCAATGGGCCAGTGTATTGGTGCTTGAGTAGTTTTCCCTGTTGATGGAGGGGTAGTTGAAGTCTCCTAGTAAGAGAGTGTTGTGTTGGACCTTGACAGATTCCAGGGTGCTTAGGAATGTGGAATGAGAGTCTTAGGACATGGTTGGGGACCTATAGCAGGCTATGACCTGAATCGCCATCTAACCCAATGTTAGTTGTACCTGAAGTATCTCAGATGTGTTTTGCTGGGGTACTAGTCTGGAGGTGTGCATATCCTTTATGAATATGGAGACACCACTGCCTTTGTAGCTTTTGTCCATGTCTCGGGGCCGAAAGGTGTGGAATGAGTTATAGCCTGGTAGCACAGGGGTGCTTTCTGCTGCTTTAAACCAGGTCTCCGTTACAGCACAAATGTCAATGTTCTCCACTTTGAGGAGTGCTTTGAGTGAGTACATCTTGAGATTTAGACATCTAGCATTGAGCAGCATGACCCTCAGATTGCATTTATTTATAGCTGTTACTGTGGTAATTTGGTCTTTGGAGCACCACCTAGAAAAGGTACTATAGGGGTAGCAAGAGCCTTAGCCAGTACCTGGAAACCTAGGGGTCACAGATGCAGGCCAGCTCTCTCTAGCAAAGCATTGAGGTCTGTCAATCATGTCATCTCAAGCAGACAGATACTGGATCCCCTTAGAATGACACGAGAAACTTAACCAATTGTTGAAGTCAATCATTTTCTGCTTGTACTACAGTATCATTCTGTGCGACGGTAGGATGGTGTTCAGGGCAAGAGTCATACCTGCCTGGGCCACATAATCCAAGAGCTCCACCATGTCTCTTTTCATGCAGTCCAGGGAGGTGCATCTCAGGTCATTCACACCCACATGGAAAATGACAGAGTCATACTTGTACTTGTTGTGGAGTGACCTGAGTGCATGTGTTATGTGTCAGATTCTGACACCTGGTATACAGCTGACTGTTACCTTCTCCTTATTCAACCTAGTGAGTGGGACATCTGTGTGCCTCACTATTGAGTCACCTATGATTAGTGCATTTGGCAAGGTGTTTAGCCTTAGGAGCTTAGGTTGGGTGGAACACTGTGGAGGTGAGCTATGTATCCTCTGGTTTGTGCTGTGTTGTGTTGGTCGAGTGAGTTTCTATTTTGGAGGCCTCTACTGTTTGTGTAAATTTCTATTGAGAGCCTCTTCGAAGGTGGGTGTGTGGTTTATGTTTTTATGTGAGAGCTGTGATAGTGGGTGCTCTGGAGGGCTATGTGTTCCATGTGGTGTGGTGCAGGTGATGACCTTCTGTTCTTGACCAGCTAGACCAGTATTGGCTGGAGAGTGCATAGCTTCCACTTTGGTGATATAAGTGCATCTCTCACAAGTCTGAGTGTTGGGAGGTAAGAGGAGAGGGTTGTCTGTCTACCTGAGGCAGTTGCTGCACTGCCTCAGAATGCCCAAGTGCACCAGGTTAATAGCAGAAAGAACAGGGAACTGTCCTTTAATCATGCCAGGAGGGGTGGTTATAATTAGTAAGTACTGGAGCTATTTCAGTGAAGAATGACTAGTGCTGATGGCACTTAGGTGTGCTACAATAATTGCTACAAAAACCTGTCAAAGTGCAAAGTGATTAGGCTATGTGAAGTGCAAGAGAGAAAGAACTAGCAAGATCTAAGTGAAAAACTGAAGAACGGACTTTCTGGCATCAGTAATAGTTTGCCTCAGCTTGGAGCAGCAGTGCAGAGCTTAAACAAGCGCAAACTGACACAAACGTGGGCTTTTAAATCAGAAAGTTGAAAGGGATGGAAAAACTGCCCAAATGGCCAATAAACTACAATTTCTGGGCCAGAAACCACTCCTCTTTTGGTAGATAGGCTACCTAGTGCTTACCACTCCACTGATAAGCTAGAAGGCTTCCCTCCAAAATAGAAAGGCTTGGGGGCTCAGAAGCTTACAAAGAGTCCTGTATACAGCAAATCTGTATCTGGACTACACTAGTTACAGGAAAGTAGGAAACAAATACAAATGTAGGCTTTTAAACCAGAAAGTTGAAAGGGATGGAAAAACTGCCCAAAAGGCCAATAAACTACAATTTCGGAGACAGAAACCACTCATCTCATGGTAGAGAGGCTGCCTAGTGCTTACCACTCCCAATGATAAACTAGGAGGCTTCCCTCCAACACAGAAAGGCTTGGGGGTACTCAGAAGCTTACAAACAGTCCTGGATACAGCAAATATATATCTGGACTAGACTAGTTACAGGAAAGGCAGGAAACAAGCTTAGAACTTTTTTTACAGAAAAGCAGCTAAAACAGCAGTAAAACCAATTTAAATGAAGTACAAGCTAGCACACTTGAGTGTGTAGTAATATTAAAGCAAATACAGTTTAAATAAATGCAATTAAATTAAAAAATTACTAAAAACAAGTGCAGAAGGCAGTAAATTAGGAACAAATCAAGATGGTGGCACTTAGATTATCAGAAAACAATGCCAGCAAATATATAAATAATTCAGTCAAGCAAAAATTAAGACATTGCAGAACTCCGAACAGTTAAAAAGTGCCAAAAAATATACTTCTCAGCTCTATATTTCCAGATTGTTTAAAAGGCACACTCAGTCAGAACACAAGGAGATTCTAACAATGGTAGATTATAGCAAAGTGTTTTTTTTTTCAGTAAAGTGGAAAGGGAGAAAGAAGGAACAGAAGATAATTCAAAGTTAAGAAACTAAGTGATGTGGCCTTCGCAAATGTTCTCTCTGTATTAGGCAGAATGAGCTAATGACACTAGACTGGGAGGAGTGTCCCAGATCAAATTTACAGTAGGGGCAGGCAAGAGCAAAGCTGCCAAGTATAAGAACAAGATACCAATAGTGAGAGAGGGTGGGAAACTATTTTAGGCAGAAAACACTACAGAAATGTTTATCACAGCAGAAAAACAGCAGTGAGCCGTGACATGAAAGTTTAAACAGATAAAGTAGCAAGGAGATTCATGAGAATGCTTTTAACTGCAAACAAATTAGTTATATGATACACTCCTTGGCAGGAAATCAGAACAAACAAACAGATGCTTAACAAATGGAGAAAATTTCCAGTTCATACCTTTGACACAGTGAAACTAGCTAAAAAAGCTTTATAAACAGTGTGACAGTAAAAACCTTATTTATCAGGCCCTGTAAGGCATACAATTTTAGTACAAGTGTGCAGATTAGTTTATAGCAATCTTCTTCTTCTTTCGGCTTTTTCCTGGTTAGGGGTCGCCACAATGGATCGCTGTCCACTCATGATTGGCAGTGGAGTTTTACGGTGTTGAGTTGCCAGCCCAGCGCCCAACCTTCCACAGAAGGCACACACATGCATGCACTCACACCTAGGGATTTAGATTGTCCAATCCACCTACAGCATGTCTTTGGGATGTGGGAGGAAACCGGAGCACCCGGAGGAAACCCACGTGACCACAGGGAGGACATGCAGACTCTGCACAGAAGGCACCCCAGCCGAGAATCGAACTGGAGAACCTCTTGCTGTTGATTAGTTTATAGCAATAAAATACAGTAAAAAGTATGCAGCAGACAATAAACAGTGCTATAAATGGCTAGAATAAGCAATAACTAATAAAAATAAGCAAAAAACAAGATACTTATTGTTACATATCACAGATCAGAGTTGTGGTCAGTGCCCCTCCTCCGCTCAGCTGAGTTGTTAGAAAACAACTACATGAAAATGGATGAGGATTCCAACAAAGCTGAACATATACCATGCATATGTGCAAGATATATGACTTACCTACAAAGGTGGAAGGGAGGTGGACAACATGGAGCCACTTCAAAGAAGCCATGAAATCAAAGCTCTATCGGCAAATGACAAAGCAGGACAACAATATGTAAGATGGCTCATTGCAAATGCATATGAACACTACATAGGGTGACGTTGAAGTCGTTAGCTGAAATGAATGGCCAGCATATGTCACATGGGCAGCCCTAATTGCTGATGGCAGCAAAAATGGGCATGCATAAATCACACAGTATTGTGCAACCATATAACAGCAACAGGCATAGATAAGAATTGGTATCACATATATCTACAGATATATACGGTCATGCCAATGTAAAACAACACATGTAATAAACACCCCCAGTGATATGTCACTGACCCTTTTTATTACTGAGCAAAGGATGGTCCTGTGAGCAACACTGCAGCACATTAGCATGAAGTCAATGACTACCCACACTTCCAAGATACAACTGTGTTTCTCTTTTGATTGTAATATGTTCAGAGACATGTACATAAATCATTACATATCTACACCATTTGCAGAAATGTGTGAATTTATGTGAATAATGAATGGATGTAGAAATGTAACATAGGCCAAAGAAGGAATACTGTACTGTTACTGAATAAATCAGTATTACCACAATGTATACATGAATGCATTCAGTAAAGAACTGCCCATATTTATCAGATAGAATTATATGAAAAGCCATGGCATCAGCATTGCCAACACATGCCACACAGAATGGCAGCATGCCAGTGTGACAGCAAGACAAGTGTCATGTAAAACAGAGAAGCCAGGAAATGTCCTTCTGGTGAATGACATGGCAAACCACAAATCACACCCATACCACTGTGGTATTTGTGGAATATGGGCAACATTTGTTTGCAATTTCCTGTCAGTATCTCACATGTACACAGTGGAACTGTTGCAGCGATAGCAGCATGTTAACTGCCGAAACTCATGGACAGCTGAATGTTGAATGAAAGTCTAATGTGGTAATGTGTGTCATGCCCCCATGGAAACGTAATGCTAAATGTCACATTACATCTGCAGTGTACATTTGGATGTGTATCACATAAGCATGGCAGCAAAATGCTATGCATGCACAAGTGTGCATGTACAGTCCAGTCACTGATATGACAAACACCATGATGGCAGCATTACACAAGTCGATCACACAAACGTTACTTATTGTGCTGAGGGATCAACCTGATTGGGATGAATATTTCCCCTGAATGAGTCCTCCATAAACCATGCCATGTCTTGGAAAAAATTCCCTATCATATCCCTCGTCTGTGTCTGACAGACATCAGTCACTACCTCCTGGAACTTCTCCCAACAAATATTTTGTTGGGTTGCTTGGCATCATCTTCTCTGGGGTATATCAACGATGATGGGATGTGCAGGTTCAGTTTCCTCATCATCATTGTCTCCAATATGGTCACCATCATCGGAGGACTTTGGCAATAGTCTGGCATGTGCTTGTCTCTGACATCTGATTGGTGAGTAGGAGTACATAGGCATACCTGATACTACATGACTACATAACATACTCACTGTGACACACTGAACAGGCAGAAAACAGTCACATGAAACCTTATAATATGTTATGGCTATTGCCAACTGTAATGCCATATGCAACATATGTCAGTAATCAAAAGCATAACAGTGAAAACAAAATGTCTGTCAGTCTGCTCATTTCTGTGAAGAGCAGAGCTGACATTATACTGAAACTGATGCGCAGATCTGCAATCTAATAGACATTAATTAGCATAACGTCAACATGTGATGTCTGCATATGAGAATAAAAGACTATCAACACACATTGCCGGTGACATTGAAAACACATTCTCAGATGAAATGGCCTAAAATAATTATGTAGGACAAGTATGATAAATAGAATTGCTGCTAGCTGATGGCTCATCGTGCACACAACACATTTTCTATCTCCTATTATTTATACTTATGTATGTTTTCAATAATGGACCATGACAGGGCCACTGTATCCATAACAGAATGTGAGCAGCTTACATGGCAATGGCAGTGGCAATGCATAACACAGCTTACCACCTGAAATACTGGCATTATGAACACTTGTTTACCAGCTATCTTTATCCATGACAAGCATGTGCAAAGCCAACACACTTATATATCCTGAAGAGACACATGTCATGACACTGTGTCATGCAACACTCACATGAGTCTATCTTGCATAACAACACTATGTGAATGACAACATAACACTAGTAGTGTCACCTGAACTGTTTAATACTTGTGCTGTCTGCCTCAGCAAACTGGCCAGTGGACTGTCTGAGAGAATATCACTATTCCCATATTTCCTGTCTTGTATGTTTGCCCTCCACATTGATGTTGGTTTGTGAATGTCAGCTGTAACCCAGGTGTCTGTGCATATAATGAGTCATATGAACAGCCACCAATTAACATATTGGTATACCGAGGATACACTGAGATGACAATACAGTGTGAAATATGAAAGCCATATACAAAACAGCTGAGCAAAGCAACATGGTCATTGACTAACCAAACATCAAATTTTTGGAATGCAACACATCATCATCATCTTCTTTCGGCTGTTCCAGTTAGGGGTCGCCACAGCGGATCACCCGTTTCCATTTCTTCCTGTCATCTGCATCTTGCTCTGCCACACCAACCACTTGCAT
The DNA here is from genome assembly GCF_019279795.1 of Protopterus annectens. Taxonomy (NCBI): domain Eukaryota; kingdom Metazoa; phylum Chordata; order Ceratodontiformes; family Protopteridae; genus Protopterus; species Protopterus annectens. The sequence continues at coordinate 723,237,482 of NC_056726.1, forward strand.
GTCCTCTCTCACCACATCCATAAACCTTATCTTAGGCCTTCCTCTTTTCCTGTTACCTGGTAGCTTCATCCTTAGCATCTTTTTCCCAATATACTCAGCATCCCTCCTCAGCACATGTCCAAACCAACGTAATCTTGCCTCTCTGGCTTTGTCTCCAAACCTTCCAACTTGGGCTGAACCTCTAATATACTTATTCCTAATCCTGTCCACCCTCGTCACACCCAGTGCAAATCTTAACATCTTTAAGTCTGCCACATCCAGCTCAAACTCCTGCCTTTTTGTCAATGCCACTGTCTCCAACCCATATAACATAGCTCGTATAACTACCATCTTGTAGACCTTCCCTTTCAATCTTACAGGTACTCGTCTGTCACAAATCACTCCTGACACTCTTCTCCACCAACTCCATCCTGCCTGTACTCTCTTCTTCACCTCTCTTCCACACTCACCGTTACTCTGAACTATTGATCTGAACTATTGACCCCAAGTATTTAAACCTTCACCACCTCTACTCCTTGCATCCTCACCATTCCTCTATCCTCCCTCTCATTCACACACATGTATTCTGTCTTAGTCCTGCTGACCTTCATTCCTCTTCTCTCTAGAGCATATCTCCATCTCTCCAGGGTCTCCTCCACCTGTTCCCTACTCTCACTACAGATCACAATGTCATCTGCAAACATCATAGTCCACAGGGACTCCTGTCTGATCTCGTCTGTCAACCTGTCCATCACCATTGCAAATAAGAAAGGGCTCAGAGCTGATCCTTGATGTAACCACACCTCCACCTTAAATGCATCCACCACTCCCACAGAAGACCTCACTGCTGTCACACTACCCTCGTACATATCCTGTACCACTCTTACATACTTCTCTAACACTCCTGACTTCCTCATACAATACCACAACTCCTCTCTAGGCACCCTGTCATATGCTTTCTCTAAGTCTACAAAAACACAATGCAACTCCTTCTGACATTCTCTGTACTTCTCCATCAACACTCTCAGAGTAAACATCACATCTGTAGTGCTCTTTCCCAGCATGAAACCATACTGCTGATCACTAATCATCACGTCCCTTCTTAACCTAGCTTCCGCTACTCTTTCCTATAACTTCATGCTGTGACTGATCAATTTAATCCCTCTGTAGTTACTACAGCTCTGCACATCACCCTTATTCTTAAAAAAATCGGTACCAAAACCACACAACAAACTAATAATAATGTATAATCATAAACACAGTGACAGCCTGTGACACATGAAAATATAGCATATGTCATACAAACAATTCTGTCTGTCTACAAATGTATCAATGCCCCGCATACATTTATTAGCAGTCACTACCCTGCAAAATGCAAACAGCATTGTGCTGCTTACTGATTATGCAACAAACAGTTTGAAATGTTGAACAGAAATACCTGTGTGCACAAGTATCCCTAAACACAGAATACAACTGTGTTTCAAACAAACCATCAAAGGTGTTGTAGGCAAATGCAATACCCATGTGGAACTGAAGGGCATGCCAGCCAGTTTGCCAACAACAGTGCTAACACTGACACAGCAAACATCCATTCAGTATGTGACTAGGCAGGCTATGCACAACAGATCAGTCACTGAGAACCACATCCATATACGTGTGCCACCACATGCATTACAAACAGCAGGTAAAACACTCAACTTGTATGTGAAACATCACAATAAAAAGCACTGGGATAGTCACACATAAATGACTATTATCTAGGTTGAACAAACATAGCTTGCTGCTAAATGATATGTAAACATATTTTTTAAAGGAAGAAAACAGTAGATATAGCAGTGAAGCAACCAACCAGCAGCTGAACCATAAAAAACACGTTTATTAAAACAAAGTGGTAAGCGCTTTTGCTAATAGCTTCCTCAGACCAACAAAAGATACATATTAAAAACTCCATTTAAATATAAACGTTCAACTAATCAAATCATGAGGACAATTAATATATACCTTCATCTTAAAGTTAAAACTTCCGACAATAATCTATATAAAAATATGTATATGTATATACACACACACACACACATATATATAAATATATATATGCTCTACTTTAATAATAAATATAAAAAAGTAGTAAATATATATATATATATATATATATATATATATATATATATATATATATATATATATATATATATATAAAATATATATATATATATATATATATATATATATATATATATATATATATAAATATATATATATATATATATATATATATATATATATATATATATTGGGGAGAATGCATCAGTTAATAGCTATTCTCCTAGATTTAAGGGTAGGTCTCAGGGTCAAATTCTCATTGAGATCAAGACCCCTTTCAGCTCTAAATCTTAAAATCCAGTTTATCTCTTTACTTTCAGTGAAGTTCCTAACATCCCTTTCTCTTAAAGTTGGAACATTCACATCTGTAACCATAAATTTTAAAGTATGTGAGTCCCCATGAGATATTGCGTGTCTGGAAAGTGCACTAATACCAAACTGTGTTCTATTACTATACATACATTCATGGATTCTATCTTTAAGGGGTCTATCCATTTTTCCTACATAGAATGAACAGCATGAATCACAATCCGCTGATAAACCATAGGTTCATAGGTTGGTACTAGGCTATCGGCCCTAGGGCCTATGCAAGCCTAGCCAAAACAATTCCCTGGATATTTCTTCCCACAATATTTACTTCTCTGGACCCCTGTCTAGCAGGGCGACTGACATGATCCCCGGGGTGAATTTCCTATCTCCCATCCAATCATCAAGGTTCCTTTTGAAGAGGGCCAAGGAGGCACTCTGCTTGACATGTATGGGCAGTCTATTCCAGAGTATGGGGAGTCTCTGGGTCAGGAACCTATCCCTCCAGCATGTTTTCTTCATTGTGATGACAAGGTTTAGATCCCTGGAGCGTGTGGCTCTGAAGGGTTGGGATTTCTTTAAGTGGAGTATGTCCAACAGCTCAGGGTTTGACATGGCCTTGTATGTTAAGCAGAGATTGCCTCTGAGTAGACGATATGCCACAGTGTATAGCTGGAGTTTTTTTAGACGGTCAGCATATGAAATCTGCTTTAGGCCTGTGATTCTTTTAGTGAGGTATTTCTGTGGCCACATGTGATGTCTGGCAAGTAGGTGTTACAGTAAACCTAAATTCCTGACCTGTATCTGGATGTATGAAATATTATTTATTTATTTATTTATTTATAAATTTATAGATAGAATGAAATATCCATTTGAGTTAATGTAAGAGCAAAAATTACGACCACCACATGGATGAGTGGAAGCATTAAGTGATATCAAATGTTCACTTCTATTCCTAGGATAACACAACAATCTTTTTAAATTACGTTTATTCTTAAATCTGAATTTAGGTACATCACCTACAATTTCCTTAACTGTGGGGTCAGCTGTCAAGACCCCCCCAATTTCTCTTTATAATATTTAATATTGCTTTGTTATCACTGGTATAGAACATAGGAATTTTTATTTCACTGTAATTGCTACTTGCTGTAGTCCCAGCATCTATATTCGGTATATCAGCATAATAAGGACATGCTCTACTTTGCCTTAGTTCATTTATACTTATAAGTTCCCTTTGAAGTTCAACTTCTGTATAACCTCTACTCTTAAATTTCTCTTTTAAATCAAATAATTCAGAATGGAAACCTTCTTGTAAGGCATTCAACCTTGAAACCCTCATACCTTGTGCTCTTATAACATTTTTGAATATATACTGAGGGTGCATACTTTGTCTGTAGAGTAGAGTATTCCTGTAACAACTCTTTTTGTGAACTCAATTATTAATTAACCCATTCCTTAGACACTCATCATACACATCTAGATACACAATCTTATTGACTGAATAAGCCATTGGTAAATTTAAGATATTCAGTGGCTTCATTTAGCTTTTGAAGAAACTGTACTAACTCTCTTCGATCACCTGTCCATATTGAAAATGAGGTCATCTACAAAACGATGATAGAAAGGTACATATTTCCTATAAAGTTCCATAGGGAACAATGTGTTAACTTCCCATAATGCTAGGAACATGTTGGCATAGCTATTGGCACACAATGTGCCGATAGCTACGCAATCTTTCTGTAAATATATGCTCTTATCAAATAGGAACACAATGTTTTCCAAGACTACCTCTAGGAATGGGCAAATCAATTATATGTATACTTCACTGTATTCACTATACCTAGTAAGATATTTCTGAATTGACACTACCTTTATGGTGTTCGGTATGATGGTAAAAAGAGATTGGACATTGAGAGTAACAAAATAAAATTCTAGGTCCAATGGTATAGAACTAGTAAAGGTATACAGGTCCATCAAAAACTGTTTTGTATCTCTCAGAATGTATTTATTATTATAGGCAGCCTAAGATACATAAAGAAGGTTTAAACCCACCAGTGAGACCTATTGTCTCTGTTAGAGGCTGGTCCACAGAATCCTTCTCCATATATATAAAGAGATATCTTAGGCTAGTTTTGGATAAGAATAAATATGTTCTGAGAGATATAAAACAGTTTTTGATGGACCTGTATAACTTTACTAGTTCTATACAATACAGTGAAATACATATAGAATTGATTTGTCTGTTCCTAGAGGTAGTCTTGGAAAACAATGTGTTCCTATTTGATAAGAGCATATATTTACAGAAAGATGGCATAGCTCAAAAAAATCATTTCCCTAAATACACCAGTTTGCTCACCCAGTATCTTTGACAGAGTAGTCTGCAGGGAATCTTTTAAGTCTGCCAACTAATTACAGTCCCAGAAAATATGTTCCCAATTACCTCTTTCTTCCCCATCACACCTCCAACTTTTGCTGTCTACCTAAGGAAAGATTCTCTGGAGTCTACTTGGGGTATACGAATACCTATGCAAACATTTCCAAGCAAAAATCCTAAATCTTCTAGATTTTGTTGTATATTTGGGAGACACACGCACATATATATGTATATATGTCTATATAGATCTATGTCAAAATAATGAATTAACATAACATTGAGTTGCAAAATGGTGAGACGGAAACAACGAAAGTTTATATGTATGAACTTCCAAATCATCGTAAATTTTCCCCTGGTAAGTAAACATTCAGCCAACAAAACGTAAAAAAACAAACCGAAGCAAATAAAACCCACCCAAATGGGAGGCATCACCCCCACACCCCCCAACTGAATATACCAACTCCAAGATCACACTACAGTGGAGAAAAGGGCAAAGTTCACCACATTGGCCAACTGACTCCTTTCACAGCAAAAACTTACGACAATCTGGATGTTTGTGAATGTAAACTTTCATTGTTTCCATCTCGCTGTTTTGCAACTCAACGTTATGGTTAATTCACTACTTTGACACAGATATATATAAATATATATATGTGTGTGTGTGTGTGTGTGTGTGTGTGATATATATATATATATATATATATATATATATATATATATATATACACACATATATATATATATATATATATATATATATATATATATATATATGCTAAAATGCCAGGTTTTTTGTGATATAAAAAAATGAGACCACAATAAATCATTTCAAAACTTTTTCCACCTTTAATGTGACCTAAAACCTGTACAATTCAATTGCAAAACAAGAACATCTGTTAGGGGAAAAAATATAAAAAAAAAATGTACAATAAGCCAGTTACACAAATGTGCACACCCTTAAACTAATACTTTGTTGAAGCACTTTTTGATTTAATTACAGCTTTCAGTCTTCTTGTGTAGGAGTCTATTAGCATGGCACATCTTGACTTGGCAATATTTGCCCACTCTTCCTTGCAAAAGCATTCCAAATCTGTCAGATTGCGAGGGCATCTCTTGTGCACAGCCCTTTTCAGGTCACCCAACAGATTTTCTATTGGATTTATGTCTGGGCTCTGGCTGGGTCATTCCAAAATTTTAATTTTCTTCTGGCGAAGCCATTCTTTTGTTGATTTGGATGTATGCTTGGGGTCATTGTCATGTTGAAAGGTGGAATTCATCTTCATCTTCAGCTTCCTAGTAGACACCAGAAGGTTTTGGGCCAAAAGTGACTGGTATTTGGAACTGTTCATAATTCCCCCCACCTTGACTAAAGCCCCAGTTCCAGCTGAAGAAAAGCCCCAAAGCATGATACTGCCACCAGCATGCTTCACAATGCGGATGGTGATCTTTCAGAGATGTGAAGTGCTGTTTTTGCGCCAAACGTACCTTTTGGAATTGTGGCCAAAAAAGTTCAACCATGGTCTCATTAGACCATAACACATTTTCTCACATGCTTTTGGGAGACTTGCTGTATTGTTTTGCAAATTTTAGCCAGACCTGGATGTTTTTCTGTGTAAGAAAAGGCTTCTGTCTTGCAACCCTACCCCATAGCCCAGACATATGGAGAATACAGGAGATTGTTGTCACATGTAGTACACAACCAGAGCTTGCCAGAAATTCCTGCAGATCCTTTAGTGTTGCTGTAGGTCTCTTGGCAGCCCCCCTGACCAGTTTTCATCTTGTCTTTTCATCAGTATTGGAGGGATGTCCAGTTCCTTGCAACATCACTGTTGTCCCATATTTTCTCCACTTTTTAATGACTGTCTTTCTGTGTTCCATGGTATATCCAATGCTGTGGAAATTTTTTGTACCCTTCTCCTGACTGATACCTTTCAACAATGAGATCCCTTTGATGCTTTGTACTCCACTTTAATTTTATCTGACTCAATAGCTATATTTTCAGAAGAAATTTATATCTTCTCTAACAGCTCCTGAATAATTTCCAGTACCCATTACTTAAATTCCTCTCTTTTCAAAGATAGGTGTTGAAAACACCAGTGTCATTTTTATTTCATTACTCTGTGTTTTTATTTTAGTTATAACTGGTGCATTATCTGAAATAGTTATTGGATACATATCAAGACTTTCAGTTAAATGCACATGTTCCTATGAAAAGTAAATTCTGTCTAGTCTAGCCCAGTTTTTGTATCTTGGGGAATAACGTGTAAATTCACTCCAAACTCCTATTACTAAATTCACATCATCCATGCCAAATATTTTCATAAATTTCTTTAAAAATCTAACCCCCTTAATTATATTTTCTCTTCTGGTACCCCAGACACATCTTCACTGCTGCAAATCAAGTTTCATTCCCCACCTATAACTAATATTCCTTGCTAGAAGCTGAATATTTTTCCCAGAATGTTCTTAAGCTCCATTATAGCAGTTTTTGGTGGAATATAATTACATGCCAGTGTTATCCTCCTACCTTCCCAGTAGCCCCTTAGTACTACACATCTACAGTTATTATCTTCTTTTATACACTTCTATCACTATTGGAGCTCCTCTTGCAATTAATATTATTACTCCTGTTTTCCTTTGTCCCAGGTATTTGGCTAAATAACCATCCTGAAAACCTTTATTTATCAAATTCACATGTTCAGTTCTTTCCAAGTGTATCTCCTGTAGCATAGGTATTTGCACTCTAAATTGTTTAATATAATTCACTTCTCTTTCTTTTTTGTACTTTTCTGTGAGACCATTGACATTTAAAAACATTACAGAAAGTGTCATTGTGTTAAAAGGTTATTATTCCCACCTTTTATGTTTAACATCTTTTTTGCGAAATGTCTAATTCCTGCTTTTGTGTTACATGCATATACTGTTTGGCAGGTTGATCTTTCATACAGTTATTTCTAGTCATATCCATTTGTCACATCTTACAAAACTTTTTGTTTTAGTGAAAGCCCTCAAAAAAATGCCCCAATACCCTCCTAAACATATTAACTTAATGCTAACACACAAAATTATATACATCTTGAAATATTGACGTTTTACCCTCCTAACAGGAGCAAGTGTCCCAAACCTGACAGCCACACTCATAGACTTGAGTTAGCCTAAAAGAAAAGTTATCCATGCTAAGACTCATAGTACAGCCTGTGCTTCTACTAAGTGCTGTCTGGTTTTGTCTTATCTTTGTACCTTTCCCTGCTGGGAAAACACTTAAATGTTTTCAGAAAACATTCTATCCTAGCCTTTTCTCTTTATCAGATTGTCTCCATGTTGACATGAGGACGTGATACAGGGTTGCTACAAAGCATACATTTATTTGCTAGAAAAAAATTATAGTATCCAATGTTCTTTTTCATTTACTTGCTTTATCTTAAAACCTGTTACTAGATCAAGCTAAGAGTCTTAATACAGTCATTCCCCTATGCAAGAATGAAAAAAGTGCATCAAGTTTCCTTTTGTCATACTCTTTTGTCGAGATTTCTTCTTCTTTTTTTTTTTTACATTGCAGTGCCTACATTTCTTAAAACTGAACAAGAGGAAAGAGAGAAGAGAGAAAGGAAGAAAAAAAAGCACCTGTTTACATTAGTATCCCCATTGCACTTAAAATAAATGATAACACGTTACTTAATAGCATTCAAAGAAAGTTATGCACTACAAAAATATCACTATTAAGAAAAAATGTTTACTTAAAATTAGCTTTCTCCCTCCTCTTCCCCCTCCAAAGTATTTTTTCTGAACATTAATGACATGAAGTAGGGCATATGCTTTAGAGTCCCATACACATTTAACAAAGTCAGAAAAATCCAGTATTTCCAGATTTTCTCTTTCTGTCATGTTTCACAAATATAATTATTGTTTTGTAATTCCACATTTGTCTGTTTCCAAGTTATTGGTTTTATTTGTATTAATCTCCATCTCCCATATCCTATCTCTGCTTCATTTCCAATGTACTCTCAGTTTTTCTAATCAATTCTTGTGATTTTTCCTTCTCTTAAACATTTTCCATTGAAACATTGGAAAATATTTCACTGGCACAGTCTCTCTGTGGTCCTTTTTACCAGAAGAACAAGAAACCAAATCTCTTTCTACTCTGCTGTCAGCCACTTTTAGTACTTTGTTCTTCTGCCACAGTTTTGTCAGAATCAACTCATTTTTCTTGTACAATTGCATCTTTACTATTAATGGTCTAGGTTGCTTTCTCATAGCCAGGTTTAGAGCAGACATATAATGTGCCCTTTCAGTTAACAACTCTTGCTGTGGAATACCAGTCCAGTTGCTTATTTGTACTTTCATAAAATGAATACAGTCTGTTCTTTCCAGCTTCTCTGGTACAGCAGAAAATCTCAGGTTTTCCCTACAAGCTCTGTCCTCTAATACTATTATTTTTAAACATCTCTTCTAGAGGAGTATTTTCTTCATTTCAGCCTCTGATTTTTGCAGTTTTATCACTTCATCTGAATATCTATTTAAAGCTTCTTTTATTTTTTTCCAGCCTTTTGTTATTTGCATTGATATATTCCATACATGTTTTGTTTATTTTAATCAGGCCTGTGTGCAGCTGTCTTACACTTTCCTCTAGGTTACTGGAAGTCATGTCTGGAGCTTGCACTGCTTTTTGCTGAACAGCTGCAGTATTCTTCCCAGTCAGTGTTTTTCCTCACCTTTTGTAGCTGATTTTCCTTCAGGTTCTCTATATTTCTTTTTTCCCTGGCATCCAGGCAGTGCACTTCCTAGCCAGTTACTAAAATTTACCCAGAAATATAAGTCCACTGGCTTTCTCTACTGAGTTTCTGTTTGCACACTAGGAGTGCTAGAATTAAGCTGTTACTCAATGTGCAGCCATCTTGGAAGTCAATATGTAAACATAGTTCTAGGTAATTCATGCTTGTAATCTCAAGTATTGTCTATTGCATTTATCTTAAAGATGCATGATCGGTATTCCTGCATTATAAGCAGTATACGTGATAATGGCAAAAAATACAAGCCTATGACAATGATCACATTTCTTTTATTTACAAAATCAGACAAAATAATCAACAAACCTCTCTCTCTGCATTGCTTCTCCAACCTGTGCACCTGCTCAATGCACAGAGCTCAATTATGAGTGCGCTCCTCATTACATGCAAGAAGTAAAAAGCATGTGTGAATGATGTATATATGAAATAACACTGACATATGTTGCTCAGCTCATGTTCTCTAACTTTTAAATTGAAAAAAATTACAGAATCTCCATACACAGTTTTGAATGTTTCACACACAGCCATTTACATATTGGAACAGAATTGAACATGGATTGCTGGAACTGTGATTCAGACCTGCAACTCTCAGTTACGTCCACAGTCTAACACTGACACCTACCTGCCTAGCTAATCCATCTTGTCTTTGATTGTATGCATGAAATGCAGTTAAAAGAAGCTGAGGTATGAATCTGCAGAGATGGGGTACTAATAGGGATCATGGCTTATGCTTTACAAGAAGAACATGCCGTGCATTTATAAAAAATAAAATTACAAGCATGAGTGTATGTCAGCACAGTGGTCACCACACAAAAACACAACTGTAAATTTTCATACCTCATTCAGTGGAACACTGTCATGTAGCACATAGCTGCTGTTAACAGACAACTACAAATTGCTGTACATCATGTACACATTAATGTATTTTAAGTGGGAGGACATAAAATATGTACAGATGTTTATTGTCAAAAGACAAATTATAACTCAAAATTATCCCATATATCAGGTGATATCCCTATTCCACAGTCCAAATGTATATCTCACTCACTCCAAATTTAAGAATGAGAAGGGTGAAAAGCTAAAGCTAAGCTTTTCACCTTCTCCAACAACACACCTTAATTAACATTAAAAAAAAATGAACTTGAAATTTGAATGAACATTCACTGATAAAAAAAAAAAAAACTGCTCTGGCTCTCTTCTCATGCAGGTTGGAACATACATATTTCTTCCATCAGAAATAATTAGCTTCAGTTACCATCATGATTAGACATGATTAGACAACTAAAGGACATTTGCAGCAAATTCTGGAGGGATATTGATATTCTACTGCCCCCCAAATAGAGGTGTAATGTTATATACTAACTACAAAAAAAAAAAAAAAACTCTCTCTAACACTTATATTAATCCTGCAATCAGATGTAGGTCCATTGCCCAAGCCATTCGAAAAATTTTTCCAAAGCTATTCCTTTGCTAAAGTTATACCCAACACCAAACTTATGATAGAATAATGCATACTACACACCCCAGCTTTAACAAGATGTAATGAAATCCCTCCCCTTTGCCTTTGCCAATTCTGCCCATGACATGAAGCAGATGTCATCTTTTCACATGTTTTTGGGCTTGCAGTGCTCCTCAGTGTGCTCTCAAAAAAAAAATTAAAAAATGGGTTATGAAAAATCTAAGCTGTCCTGGCAATTTCTCCTCCCTCGCAATCCCGTAGTATTCATATAAGCATGAGGATGGTGGATTCAAATTAGTAAACAATGACAAAGTTATACTGAAATATACATGTTGGCCTATTGCTTTAGAGTATGAGCTAACAGCCATCACACTTTCCTTATTAACAACTCTACTGTTGTGTGAATGTTTCCGTATTCCAGTAGATTATGGAGGAATACAGAAACATCTGACACATAAATGCTATAGGCCCTCATACTCCCCAAAATTGCCTGATATCATCATGTTTTACAACATAGAAGATATGTTTAGACAGTTGGATATGCACTGCTCTTGTGTTAAACAAACAGGACTTTAATATTATTGTTCACTTTGTAAAGCAGAATGGATTTTAATAATACCATTCACTTTGTAAAGTAGAATGTACTAAAGAAGGTGTTTATGAGATAGTATTCACACAGAGACAGGTAGACTGTGTGATGCTGTGAAAGAATTATGGGTAAGAGAGAAATGCGTTGTCATCAGCGGCCTGGGTGCTACAGGCGTCAGTGCTGCACAACCATACTGGATGCGTGAAATGATGTCTTTATATGTTGAAAAACAGAAACATCTAAAATGTTTATTACTATGTACACGATAAACAATATTAAACAAATAAACACCATGGGAGTCAAACCCATAATTACAGGAAGAACAGTCACCTGGCCATCTCGATTATCCAGATGATCTAATGGCCAAAACAGCTATTTAATGGTTTCAAATAGCATGTAGCTGATATCTGAGACACAGCTATATCTCTGAATTCCTTAGGAATGTTCAGGTATACTTAGGATTGTGGCACTTACTGTAGGCACCCACTGGCTGTCTCTGCACCTCAGCAACCCCCTGACGAAGCACATCTGTGTCCCTCCAATGCAGGTGATTATAATGGTAACAAACCTGCACTCCAGTCCAGTAGATTCTCATATGTCATTGATGCTACCTCGCACTACAATTCAATATGTCAGTCATAGAGAAGTTCCATGGTCCGGCTCTCATAACATGCGCCACACCAGCATAGACAGTCAGCATATGGGTGGTCTCCTCCTCGGTCCAATTGGGTGCCCAGACATGTCAAAGCATCCTGGAAGTAGCCATCTGGATGAAAATGTAGATAAGTTGAATAAGTCACAATTCAATAAATTGCTTACTAAGATCCCACTCAATTCGCAGGTAGCAATGTTCTGATCAGTAAATGTATCAAAGTCACATTTTAAAAATTACACTTACAGCACATTATCAGATCATTGGAAGATAGGCACGTGCTACATCTGGTCCTGTTTAACAATACCTATTGGGTATTTCCACAGAGCACCTTCTCATTATGCCTAGCTATTGGCAAATTCACCAAATTTTGAGAACTTAACATGGATATGCACAAATGGAATTCCAAAACCTTGAATTTTCATGAATCTCATTAATTATGCATGGTGTAAATGGGACTTAAAAGCTATATGTGAATAGCTGGTGTTACTTTCAGGTATACCTGACAAATAGGTAGCTGCAAAGGTAAGTTTGCACCTGCAAGCATTGCTGTGTTGGGATATGTTTCTCTCCTTACAGACCTATGCTATCATTACTCCTTAGAAATGTATGTGTGTATGCTTAGAAAATTATGTGCCATATGAAAAATGTATGTGACTTACTGAAGGGATGTGGGATTGACCTTTATGCATACAGGTGGGTAGATCTGCATCACTAACAAGCAGTTCTTTTGTATATGCAGTTGTGCAGACAAATTTATACAGCACAAGTAAACAGTGCATATAGACATACTCACTGAATTTTTGTATATATCGCTTTTGACTCGATAGAATCTATAGTGTATGCACTGAAACCTATGGATTCGGACATTATCCATATGTTGGCTATGTAGCATGTATTTGTATTGTTATTATACATATTTATTCATTCATTGATGCTACCAAAAACATGTAGTACAACTATTGACTCAATACAAAAATATTTCCCTGCTGTGGGAGGTCACAGTAGATCCTATGAGGTCTGTTGCCGATGGTGCTCTGACATGATCATTTGTACAGCCAACAAGGCACTCCAGTCTGAGAGATTGAGGGATGCCACAGGTAATGGCCCACCATTGACTCCCTCTGATGAGATCACACAATTTCTTGCATCACTGTAAACAGCAAGTGGGGAGCACCACATACGTGGGGTTGAGATAGAAGCAGGTGTTTCACACTATACATGTATGTGTTCCTTTGCATAACACTGATGCATATACAGTAACTCAGCACACATTGCTGTTCCATGCATATTCATGTATTCTCAGTTTTGTGTTGCAGCAGCCATATTGCATCATGCACATGGGTTCACACAGGCTGATGATGAGTGTGATGTCCCCACTCTGGGACAATAATCAAGGAGCCTGAATCCTCACCACTGACACTGGAGAGGGACGGTTACTTTGAATACAGATGGATACACTCAGTGTTTCCAGATGTAGACCTCTCTACATCAAACACATTTTCCCTTAAGAGCATCCAGGGAACAGGCTCACTCCAGGGGCTGATTCCTCTTTATATCTGTCCAGACCCCAAGTAAGACTCCCCACTGGTACAGCTTAGAGTTGAGTCCTTTGCTTGAGATCCAAGTTATGTCCTCCCACACCCTCTCTGTGAACCCAGTGCTTTGTGTCCCTGATCCAAGCAGCTGACACACACACTCAGAGATTTGATTTGCACACACACACACACACACACACACACACACACACACACACACACACACACACACACACACACACACACGCGCGCACACACACACATATCTGGGAAAGCCTGGCACAGATGCGCCTGCTGTGCCCCCTTCTGCCCAGACTATAAGGTAGTTATTACTGCCACCAGAAACCCTGCCAGCTACTTTAAGGCTCTTACAAGGATACCCAATTATACTGTGTACAAGTTAATATTAATACAAATGGTAATGTTAACCAAACAGCAAGGCTTCAGGAGTGGCCACAGTTATCACCAAATAAATATATGCAAATAGTTTTCCAAAAATTAATGGCAGACGTTATCAGGTTCAGGTTAATTTTAGGTGTGATATTATGGGAGATGTTTGTGCATTGAGGTGTCCATGTGAGACGTTTTATATTGGGGAAAGCAAAAGGTCTTTCTCTACAAGAATAAAGGAGCACATCAGAAATGCAAAAACTGTAAGATAGAAAGTCCCGTTGCTATGCACTTTAAAGCCTGTCATAATAGTGATGTTCAGGGACTTCAAGTAAAAGTTTCAGAACAAATATATAATGAGCCTTTTAATGAAACTAACATTAAAAGTAAACTGCTTCAAAAATAATCTGTTTTTATTTTGAAATTTGATATACTGTCCCCTAAGGGGTTAAACATGGAATGCAATTGGAAGTGGTTAATTTAAATGCTTAATTAATTGATTACTGTGTGGTTTCGTTATATAAGGCATGCTTTCTTGGAAAAGTTTTATACTCTGTAAAGGCTGCTGAAGCCAAGGCACTAAAGGAAAATGAAAGTATTTTATTGTTTTTTAATAAATGTTTATTTGGAATCCAGACTGTCTAATTTGTGGTTGCTGTTATATTTTTCTGTTTCATCGTGGTAGGTGAGATATATATGCAAATACTCTCAAAGCTTAAATATTTTGTAAAAAGAATCAGCCACAATGAGAAGTTTAAATATATTTAATAATAAATAATAAAAGAACCTGAAAATATTAAATATCTATGTACAGTAAACATCAGATTGCAGTCACAGGGAATATTAAAAATAACTGATAGAAAGCTTCATACAGTTATAGAAAAATAGTATTTAGCTAATCTCACTATCTATTCCTGATTGGCTAAAATAATTACTCTTCCTACTTACTGAATAGAACAAGTCAAGATGGATGATTGGACCTTGTCATAACCAAGGTAGAATACAGAATGCTGCTGAGACTTTAGTCTCCTCTAACATTAAAACATTATTTCTGTACAGAATGACATCACATACATCTGGTCATTTGACTCTGTTTCCCTCACTATCTCCCACCACAAGAAGCTACCAGGGTTTAGCATCTATGTGCTACAATACACACAGATAGAGCTTTGCTATGATGTGGTGCAGCTGCTGGAAGTCGTAAAACTATAAAACTATTTCACTCTCCCTGCAGGAGCTACCAACTATTCTCTAGCACAGACATTGCATCTCTGGCTCCATTCAAAACTGTGGGATAACATCTTTATGGCTTAACCCATAAAGTAATTTAATTTCAAGAATATTTTGCAAGGTCATGTGGATTAAAATTAACCTCTTCATCTGTAGTATATGCTGTTACAATGTATACAGTTAAACAGTTACAATAATGCATGTACATTTCTTTTCTTTCCAGCAGGGCACACTGTTGACACATTTTAATACAGGCAAACCTCACAAATACATTTTCAGCACAAGCATCTGTACAAATCAGTTTGATATACAAATGATATATAATTATTTACAAAATTCCAGCTAGCTGTGCAGGCATATGCTACAAATCCACTGCCCTATTTCTCCTGGCATGGATGACAGTACCTCTTATTGTCATAATGACTAACATAAATGTAACGATATGTAAGCTATACAACTTCAGTACATACGTAACAGTGCAGCCAACATGTGTAATGTCTGCATTTATTTGCATAGGCCCATCTACTTCTGCACAACAGCAGGACAGGGCAGGTGAGTGTCTCAATATATTGTTACTGTGATGCCCATGCCCTGGCCCATCAATCAAGGAGCCTCAATCCTCACCACTAACACCAGAAAAGTGTCTCATATGAGAGGAAAGGATAACAAATACACACAGTAAAGCACAACTTCCCTTAAGAGCACACAGAGATCACAGTCAGTCCAGGGCTAGTCGCTCCCTTGCTCTCCAGGTCCCAAATAAGACTCTCCACAGGCACAGCTATAGGGTCCAGATCTCAGCCTAGCTGGGCAAGCTATGCTCCTTTTACCCAAACTATACAGTAGTAATCCTGCCAACAACCAGATAATATTTATCAGCTATTCAAAGGCCCTTAAAAGGGTGTCCAATTATTACTGTGTAATATTATTATCCAATTGGTAGATGTGACTAAACAGTCAATGCTTATTAGAGTGACTTTGTACAATAATCACTAAAAATATGCAATGTGCTCTAGAGCTTAAACTATCTCTACACAAAACCAGCCACAGTTAAAAGGTTTTAAAATATTTAATAATAAATAATTAAAACCACAAGACAATACTTTCTACTACACAGTCAGTGCTAGTCAAGAGTTCAGAGATCACACAGAAATACTTCAAATAATTCACTAGTACAGTTCTGACATAACAGAAAAACACTCAGTCTAATTTTTCTAGATTCTAGCTGTCCTTAAAAAAACACAAGTCTAAGATAATATACGTAAAGAAAACAGGCAGAGTGCTGTGAGTTGGATGATCACGACAAAAATGCTGAATGCCTTCTGATTCTCTCTGTTTAAATTGCTATTGCAGTTCTGATAAACATTATATCATCTTTTACACTTTCCTGGTGTTCCCAGGCTGACAGATTAACTGCATTTGCATTCTTAACATATCATTTTTGTTATCTTGCAGCTGGTCAGGAAACAGAGCAATAAAAATGCATTTGCATGTTTAAATCTAGCAATTTAACTCTTGGTTAAAACAATAGAAATAATTTCTTCATCTAGACTTTTTGGCACCACTGACCACTTCAAGGGGTCACCACATGCTTTACTTTGGTCAGTAGAGAGCACTGTTGCCACATTTATATAACCATTTTTTTTTCATTTAATACAACAAGCCTGTGATTCACATTCATATTTACAAATGATACAATTATGTATAAAATTCTATCTGGCTAGGCTAGCAGCCTTCACCCTTCTCTACCACTCTTCACATTTCTCCCCCCATGGAGAACTCAAGCTAGTTTTTCAAGTGACCCTTGAGAAACACCACTTGAGAGGGTTAGGTCTATCTGAGTGTACCACAACTTGGCATTTTGCTGGCTGGCTCTGTTTAACCATTTTAGGGGGTTGTGATCTGTCATAACAGTGAATTCCCTTCCATACAGATAAGGCTGAAGTTTCTGCAGTGCCCACACTATGACTAGGCATTCCTTTTCTACAGCTGCACAGCATTCCTCCCTGTGTTAGAGCCTTTGACTGAGAAAAACCATTGGGTGCTCTTCTCCCTCTGAAGAAATCTGGCTAAGTACAGCCCCCACCCCATGGTTTGAAGCATCCAACTGCACAGCAAATTCTTTGCTGTAATCTGGACTGGCTAACACAGGGGGTCCTCCCAAAGCATCTTTAAGCTTCTGGAATGCTTGCTCACATGCTGGGGTCCACAATACCTTATCTGGCCTGTTCTTCCTTGTTAGGTCTGTGAAGGGAGCAGCTATGGCAATATAACTGGGGACAAACTTTCTGTAGTACCCTGCTGTCTCTAAAATGCCCTCACCTGCTTTTTAGTAAAAGGTGCAGGCCATGCCTGAATGGCTTTCACTTTGGCAGGTTCTGGCCTTATCTTACCACTCCCCACTCTATGTCCTAGGTAAGAGACCTCCGCCATACCCATCTGAAATGTGCTCAGCTTAATGGTCAACCCTGCCCTCTGTAGTCTACCCAGCACCTCCCTGACATGCTGAAGGTACTCTGGCCAGGAATGGTTGTAGATGACAATATCATCTAGGTAAACAAAGGCAAAACCTCCTGCTCCTGCTAGGATACAATCTACCAGCCTCTGGAAAGTCGCTGGGGCATTCTTCATCCCAAAGGGCATCTTTGTGAACTCATACAAGCTGAAAGGAGTCACAAAGGCTGACTTCTCTCTAGCACTGGGAGTCAAGGGCTCCTGCCAGCAACCCTTGGTAAGATCAATGGTTGTAAGATACTTAGCCCCACCCAGCTGTTCTAGGGCCTCATCTGTCCTAGGCATGGGATAAGCATCTGACTCTGTGTGGCTATTTAATTTCCTGTAGTCCACACAGAACCTGGTCCTGCCATCCTTCCTTGGCACCAGCACCACTGGGGAGGCCCAGGGACTGTTGGACTCTTGAATCACCCCTAGTTCCAACATCTCCTGCACCTACTCCCTCAAGGTCTGTCTGATTCTCTCAGGCACCCTATAAGGGGCCTGCCTAATAGGCCTTTGGGGTCCTGTATGCTCCTGGTGCAGCACTAGGTGGGTGCACCCTGTTTCCAAGTGAACATGTCCCCAAACTCCTGCAACACTGCTCAGATTTCTCAAACCTGGGCAGGAGATAGCTGTTGGGACATTGCTACCCCTTCCACTGAGGTGTCAGCCCGAGTCTCACTGAGAAGATCAGTCGCCAGATCTCCCTCAGACTCCTCCTGCAATCCACTGCAAATGGTTAGCACAAGGGCCTCATATCATGGTAAGGTTTCATCATGTTAACATGGTACAGTTTGTGCCCCTGCCATCTGCCTAGCAGTTCCACCATGTAGTTAACATCACTTACCTTTCTTACCACCTTGTAGGGTCCCTCCCAAGCTGCTTGTAGCTTGTTGTGTCTGACAGGAATGAGAACCATTACCTGCTGCCCCACAGAATACTCTCTAGCTTGAGCATTCCTGTCATACAACACCCTTTTCTGTTGTTGGGCTACTGCCAGGTTCTACTGGGCCAAGACCATGAGTTCCCTGAGCCTTGTCCTGAGGTTTAGGATGTAAGCCATAACAGACTCCTTGTGAGACTTGCACTCACCTTCCCACTCATTGCAAATTACATCTAGAAGTCCCCTCACCCTATGCCCATACAGAAACTCAAAGGGTGCAAAACCTGTGGATTCCTGGGGAACTTCTGTGTAAGCAAACAACAGATGGGGCACATATTTGTCCCACTCCCTCTTAAACTGATCTGCAAATGCTTCTAGCATGGACTTGATTGTAGAGTTTAACCTCTCAACAAGGCCATTAGTCTGGGGAAGGTAGGGGGTGGTCTTCATGTTCTTCACCCCACAGGACTTCTGCAGACAAGCCAGCCGGTCTAACTTGAAACTGGCACCTCTGTCAGTCAGTATTTCTTTTGAGAAAACTACCCTGCTGAAAATCTCTAACAAAGCATTTGCCACCTTCTCTGCCTCAATGGAGGACAAAGCCACTGCCTCAGGGTATCATATAGCATAATCCACTACCACTAGGATATAATTTTTCCCTGTAGAACTTGGGGTACGCAGAGGACCCACAATATCCATAGCTACCCTCTGAAATGGCTCCTCAATGATAGGCAAAGGCATCAAAGGAGCTCTCACCTTGTCCCCTGCCTTGCCTGCCTTTTGGCCCTGTTCACAGGTCCTGTAGTACCCTGTTACATCTCTGGAAATTCTAGGCCAATAGAAGTTCTGCATAATACACCTCTTTGTACGTTTTATGCCCATATGACCTGCAAAGGGAATATCATGTGCTATGGCTTAAAGTGCCAGATGGTAGGCTCTAGGCAGTACCAATTGCTATACTCTCTCACCTTCTAGCCCTCTGTCAGGGGTCCACTCTCTGTATAGTAAACCTTTGTCCAAGTATACAGATTCCCCCTTTCCTTGAGAATCAGGTGCCTCCCTAGCTACCTGCCTCAGGTCTTGCAATATAGTGTCTGAGAGCTGAGCCTGTCTCTACTCTCTCCTTGTAACCCTTCCTAGCTCCCCTTCTACAGGATGTTTGGCATGCTCTGACAGTGGTGCCTCACTGTCAGACTTGGTACTACTACTCACCTCTACCCTTGCAGTTACTCTGTCCAAGGGACCATCAGTACCCACAAGCAACTAAGGCTCACCTTCAGTTTCACAGCTACAGAGTAGCTCCCTCCCTGAAGTAGCCACCTTGCCAGTCCTGGCTGCAAGTATGTAGTTTGTCTGGGTCTCCCCCAGGCTACCAGACCCACATGATTGTCTCCTAGCCTAACCACATGTAACTGCATAAGCACATGGTACTGCCTCATCCAAATTCTTCCCTCTCAGGACATCTGCAGGATGGTAGTTTAGTACCCCTGTTGTCTCAAGACAACCTACTATTGGCATTTTGTCTTTCCCACTTACTGGTTCCCTCACTTTTGGTTCCCCACCTTGCTTCCGTTGATACCTGTATGCCACATGGCCCCACTGGTTGCATTCAAAACATTTAACCCTAGCTCCTGGATGTGTACCTGGACTAGTGGCTTCCCCTGCTACTGGCAGATTCTGTTGGGGCAGTCTATGCTGCCCATCATGGGTTCCTTTAGACCCATGAACAGTACTGGGGGTCCCCTTCCTGTGCATGACTGCCCTGCTTGCCAGGTATAGGTCTCCATTTTTCCCCAACTCATCTGAAGTAGCACATTGTGTATCAGCTAACCAGATCCTCATGTCTTCAAGCAAAGTGCTAAGGGCTTGTTCCCTCACCAAAAAGTCTGACAGCCCTTCAAAAGTGGTGACCTGACATTCACTCACCCACCTATGGAAATAAGTGCTCAGTTCAGCAACATATTCACACACACTTTCATCTGCCTTGCTTCTATGCTCACGATACTTTTTCCTATATGTTTCAGGTGTTAGCTTAAACAGTTATAAAAGACTATTTTTTATAGCAGTATAATCAAAACATGCAACATCAGACATTTTGGACAGAACAGTTACAGCTTTACCATGGTGTAAGGGGGGTCAGGAACCATACCCAGAGCCCTTGGTCAACTTCATACTGTTTACATACCCTCTCAAACATATGAATGAAACTATCAGAATGATCTCCCTCTTTAAACTGTGGAAGAAATGTACTGATCTTTTGTGCTTCTGGGGTCCAGTTACTCCCTTCCCCATTACCTCCACGACTCTGGTGAAGAGTCAGCATCTCCTTTTCATGCTGCCTCTGCCTCTTTTGTTCCTCAGCTTGCAGACGTAACAGTTTTTCATTCTCCTTAGCCTGTAAATGTTGCAGTCTCTCATTTGCTTCTAATTCCACACACCTGGTCTCTAACTCAAGTCTCTTAGCTCAAGCTGGATTTTTAAGTCCACTGCAGAAAGGTTGAGCTGTCCATTCTCTGTGGAAATTATATCTCCATCGCCAGTCTGATTGTCCTCCTGGTTGCTGTTTTCTGATGCAGCTGTAACCAATGCTGCAATCAGGTCTGCCTTAGTCAGGTTTCCATGCACCAGTCCCCTAGCCTGGCACATCTCCACCAGCTGGCTCCTTGTTAGCTTTCCATACTCCTCTGCTGACATGCTGCCTGCTCACCCTGACTAACTAAGCTAACAAAAGAAATAAAACAATTGTGATCTGAACTCTGAATATTCACTGCATGGCTGTTTTAGAATACAAAACACATTCAAAGCTCACTGCACACAAGCTACAGGGATTCACTCTACCCACACCACTACAAGCCAGTTAGTATTTGCCAGCTAATTAATATGTGATGTGGATATCCTACTGCTGCCAAACACAAATGTGGCACCTGTGCTATGGCCCAGCAATCAAGGAGTCTCAATCCTCACCATTAACACCAGAGAGGATGTCTCATATGAGAGGAAAGGATAACAAATACACACAGTAAAGTGCAATTTCCATTAAGAGCACACAGAGATCACAGTCAGTCCAGGGCTGGTTGCTCCCTTGCTCTCCAGGTCCCCAATAAGACTCCCCACTGACACAGCCATAGGATCCAGATCTCAGCCAGCTGGGCAAGCTAAAATCTCCAGCACCCCCTCTGTCCAGCCAGTGCTTCATGTCCCTGCCCAAGTAGCTGACACACACACCTTGAAATAAGTTTATACAGCCACACAGACACTTCTGGGGAAGGCTGGCGCAGGTTCTCCAGCTATGCCCCTTTTACCCAGACTATACGGTAGTAATCCTGCCACCAACCAGCTAATATTTATCAGCTACTCAAAGGCCTTTAAAAGGGTGCCCAATTATTACTGTGCAATATTATTATCTAATTGGTAGATGTGACTAAACAGTCAAGGCTTATTAGAGTGACTTGGTACAGTAATCACTATAAATATGCAATGTACTCTAGAGCTTAAACTATCTCTACACAAAACCAACCAGAGTTAAAATGTTTTAAAATATTTAATCATAAATAATTAAAACCACAAGACAATACTTTCTACTATACAGTCAGTGCTAGTCAAGAGTTCAGAGATCACACATAAATACTTAAAATAATTCACTAGTACAGTTCATACATAACAGAAAAACACTTGGTCTAATCTTTCTAGATTCTAGCTATCACTAAAAGAAAATACAAGTCCAAGATAACTTACATAAAGAAAACAGGCAGAGTGCTGTGAGTTGGATATTCAAGACAAAAATGCTCAATGCCTTCTGATTCTCACTGTTTAAATTGCTATTGCAGTTCTGATAAACATTACATCATCTTTTACACTTTCCTGGTGTTCCCAGGCTGACAGATTAACTGCATTTGCATTTTTAACATCTCCCTTTTGTTATCTTGCAGCTGTTCAGGAAATAGAGCAATAAATACATTTGCATGTTTAAATCTAGCAATGTAATTATTGGTTAAAATAATAGAAAGAATTTCTTCTTCTAGACTTCTCGGCACCACTGTCCACTTCAAAGGGTCACCACATGCTTTACTTTGGTCAGTAGAGATCACTGTTGCCACATTTTTGTAACAGCATTTTTTTTCATTTAAGACAACAAGCCTGTGATTCACATTCATATTTACAAATGATAGAATTATATATAAAATTCTATCTGGCTAGGCTGGCAGCCTTCACCTTTCTATACCAGTCTTTTTATTTTATTTTTATTTAACATTTGTTAACAGGGAAAGTCCGACTTGGAACAAAACCAATTTTCAACGGAGGCCCGGGGAGAAACACTCCAGATGCATGTGTTTGTAACATCTTCACAGTCTCATCATCAGTCATTATCAGTCTTCACAGTTACCATGACCATTGCCTGTTATTGCCTCAGTCTTCTGTCATGCCAATACTGTATACTGTCACACTGCTATTTTCTTCACATTGTAAAATATAGGTACATGTTCTGGGGGCATGAACTATGTAGGTACACCTACAGCTAGATGAGATATGGTTCTGCAACATGTTCATAGGCTGCAGCAATGTGTAGCATACTTGTATGAAATCAGTGTTGCTGTTTGTCTACACAGTGACACCTGGCCAACAGATGCACTGTACATCATGTGAGTATCACCATATCTTGTTACTGTGTTGAATGTGTCATTATGCGACTATGCTGGTGCCTGCATACATGATTGTGTTTGCTTTGTCTGTACTTAACCACTGCAGGATCCACATTATGACAGACAGATAGACTCACCCCACTAGGAGGTTGTCATTAGAATGCTATTACCTCTCATTCATACATATCAACGCTGTTACTCCTGTTGTTGTCCTCATCCTCCATTAATACTGTGTCCTTCTACCCCTGCATAGGACAGCAACCATTGGCACCTCGGCCATGACCAACTAGTATGTATATGTATTACCTACTGTGTGTTTTATATCATTTGGAATGGTACATATTGGTAGGTATGTGATTAACAATGCTGTGTTTATGCCTTTGCTTCACAACAACAGCTGCATTTTATCCCTTGCCTCCGGTGCTAGCTTTCCATGAGGACATGTCAGGTGTGTGTTATGCCCGTATTCTTCACATATGTCATGTACATTGCATATGTAACATAACTGTCAACTCCCTGTTATATACCATGACTGTATGCAAATAAATAAATAATAATGTTTGAGCTAGTTTGTATATAGTGTGTTATAACTTTATTGACTATCTTTCACATAGCCATACACTGCACACTTTATAGGGGTGACAGTCCCTACAAGCAATGTAAATTTGTAAAGTAGCTTTACTGTTTTTGACTATATTTTTCATATATCCTAAGTTTGTACTTTTGTTGTGATGAAAATCTCTGTAATCAATATAAATTTGTAATTTTCCTTATTATGTTTCTGGTGCTTTTCTCCCCGGGCCTCAACTGAAAATGGGCACATACCCAGTCAAATTTTCCCAATAACAAATGTCAAATAAAATAAATTAAATAAAATATAGGTTAAGTGGGCCACACATGTACAAGACCTCCTATTAAGGCAATATTGTCTGTAAAATTGTAGTGAGATATATGTGGCATGTGTCATTAATAATACCCAGCATGTGATATACGCATATTTTCCTGACCTGTGTCATCTTTCTCTTTTAGCAAGTCCACTGCCTTTATCCTCCATTAGCCTATTCACTGATCCCGATGTCTCTGTATGGTAGCATGGCTTCTGCCACACAAGGCACAGATTTGGTGATACAGTCTGCCCCAGATGTGGATGAGGCTGTAGCCTCAGATTAGGAGGGAAAACATGTCCAGCCATTTTGACAGTGAGGGGACATCTAGTCTGTGAACAACAGACCCATGTTGAGTCTGCTGGTGATGTTGACACTTCCTACAACATGTTGATACTGCCAGTCGCAGTACAGTAAGTGTGTAACTTGATGTGCCTGGGAACATCTCGGAGGGTGTCTGCCTATTCCTACAAGCAAATGAACATTCCCAGTGATGTCATGGATCTGACATCCATGCACTTGCCCATGCCATGGATCATATTGCACACCAGGTGGGAGTGCTGCATGAAGGACAGAAGTGCAGACACGGTGAGGTCATGGCAGCATTAGCTGCACACAATGAAAGCATGTTATCTGTGACATGGTCCATTGAATCCCTGGCTACTGCAGTAAAACAGCAGTGCAGTAATATGAGCAGGGTTCTGCATGCCCTAACTATGCTTAGACTAGTGTGACACGGGAGAGGCAAGCCCATTCTGAGCAGACCAACCCTTGCCCATCAGGCATCAATGTCTAT
This sequence comes from Protopterus annectens, assembly GCF_019279795.1. Taxonomy (NCBI): domain Eukaryota; kingdom Metazoa; phylum Chordata; order Ceratodontiformes; family Protopteridae; genus Protopterus; species Protopterus annectens. The sequence goes on from NC_056726.1 coordinate 723,262,588, forward strand.
GCTACAAAGCACACACACTTCTGCTGCTGGCCCATGAAATGTGGGCCCAGCAGTCATGACTAGGCAATCAACCTGCACTCATGCTCCTTCTCACAGTGTGTCTCCACATGCTGGCATCACCTTATCACCTTATCAGTCTCCTCTATGGAGCAACCTGGGATAAGTGTTCCCATATGTGTCAGGGGTAGACAGGCCCATAGTGTGACCAATTGGCTTGGGGGCCTTAGACTACATTACAGTAACACTGTCTGTCGATCCACCTTGTCCTGTAGCATCATTCTCACCCCATGGTGATGATGATTGCTGTGCAGACTACTGACAATGCCATCTGTCTGTGGTTGTTGTGAAGTCCGATGCCATAGGAGTCTAACATTTTTACTAACCATAGGTGACTCCATTTAGTACATCTATACTATCTATTGATATATACTTCTTGTAATATTAACAACAGTTCTGTATTATGTCCTGAGTTGTTTGTTTTGTTTCCATCTGTTGAAGGGGACAGATAGGAATGGATTTCACAGAGATATGTCCCTTGTTGTCTGACATACACACATACACCACTATGAGTCTGTAGGCATACCTGTGTGACTTGTGGCCTGAGTTGATGATCCATGTCATGATAGATTTGTATATGTTCATGCTGTCATATGTTAGAATTATGTTATGTCTGATGCTCAGTGTGTACATCTACTGGGTAATTGCCATTAGATGCAATCTGTGCTGCTGTGGTGGGGCAACACCTCAACATCAATGTTTAATGTGTGTATTTCTGTAAGTCTGGCTTGTTATGACTCAAAGGTGTGTGTCAGATGCTGCTATGTTGCCCGGGCCTGGGCTTGTGATCACACCCTCTGTTACCCATGCCTGTTTCTTCTGCCCCCTGCATACTCCTGCTTCTCCTCTGAGAACTGCGGAATGTCATCACCAGATATCTAGCGTTCTTTGGGTTGTTCACTGACACCTGTAGCTGGAAGACTGCCATGTGTCACTGTTAGCATAGTGTGTAGCATGGTGCACACAGTAATCGTCTGCACTACCTTTTCAGGTGTTTATTGTAGTGCACCCGTGGATGTGTCCAGATATCTGAACCTAGCTTTCAGTACACCAAAGACACACTGTATAGTATTTTATGTTGTTGCATGCACTCTGTTGTAGGCCTCCTGTGCAGGGTTTGATGGTTCTCTGTACAGGGTCATTAGCCATAGCTCGAGTAGATAACCAGAGTAACCTGTTGTGGGGAGTGAACACATATGTTTTCATTGTGGATAATGTTGACAGGGATGTCCGTATTACATTCTAGCTGTGTTCCTGTATTTAACCAGCAGCAGTCCTCAGTTTTTCACCATGCATGAATGCAGCCCTCAGACCACTTTCCCTTCATATGGAAGCATCATGAAGTTCCTACTACTGAATTCTCATCTTCCATACCAAATATTTTCATACATTTCTTCATAAATCTACTGTCTTTTGGAATATTTCCATTCTATGACCCCCTGATCCATCCTCATTATTGCAAATCAAGTTCCAGTTTCCACCTATTAAGTAATATTCCCTGTTTTTTTCTCAGGAGAAAATACAACTCTCAAGATTAATTGCTTGCACCTGCAGACAGCTCATATCCATGTAAATTTTCATAAGCTCCATGGTGGCAGTTTCTGGTAGACTATAGATATTTTATTTATTTATTTATTTATTTATTTATTTATTCATTAATTAATTAATTAATTCATTCATTCATTCACATTTGATACTGGGAAAGTCTGACTGAGTAGATGCTCATTTTCTAAGGAGGCCCAAGGAGAAAAGCTCCAAAGTATTAGAAAAACATTTTATGAACAATAATTTTACAGTCTACAAAAATAATACAAAACGTCAACAGGTTAAATAATTATATACCAAATTAGACATAATGTGAAAATGTTGGATAAGAATAGATAGAACTTATATGACAATTATTTAATATTAAAGAAATTTTAGCCAGTTTTTGGAAATTAAAGGTAAGCCAGTATAATACAAACAGGAGTTGCAATATAAAATGTGAGAAAAAATAACAGATTATGTCATGTTTGGATAGCGGGTCAGGGGAGAGAAATGGATTGAAGTAAGGAGGTGAGTGAAAAAGGGGAAGCAAAGACATGTAAGGTATGCATAGGTACTTGTTCATATTTAGGAATACAGTTTATTCTGGGGTTGAGCAAGAACAGAGTTGGAGTTTGACTAGGAAGTCTTTCAGAATATTTCTTAAGCACTGGGGGGCTATTGATCTAATGGATACAGGCAAGGAGTTTGAGGCCTTAGCAACATGGTATGAATACAAACAATGTCCAGCAGATTTGATAGATTTGTAAACAGATAGAGGAGTATTTGGTCATTGGATCATAATGACCAAGTGGGAACATAACTGTGTAGAATGGTGTTTAGTGTGGGACAGGCAGATGGGTGCTGGATAATTTTATACATGATAAGAAGTTGAGTATGTGTTAGTTGATGAGGTAGTTCTAACCAGTTTAGTTTTCTTGGTGCTTTACTGTAATGGGTTATTAAAGGGGGTATTTTCTGCAAATTTAGCCACTCTATTATAGTATTGTTCAGTTTTTCATTTTTAGGATGGCTGAAGGTTAATAAGGATGGGAGTACCTTAAAGTAGTGGGAAGTGTAGTTTACAGTTGTCTTGTTGAGAGTTTTGGGCTCTGTGAAGCATTCCTAGTTTTTGATGATTTTTTTAATGCAGTGTTGTATATGCCGGTCAAATTTAAGATTATTATCCACTACCATCCCTAATAATTTGCTATGAGAAGTGACTTCAATGGTTGTATTATCAAGAAAGAGAAGATTGTAAATTGTATTTTCCCCCAAGAGAAAGATTTTAAGAAAAAGGAAGTAATTTTTTTTGGGGGGGTTAGCATAAGTTGTAAGTTACCAAGCCATGTTTCTGTAGCTTTTAAAGCTTCCAGAATATGTTTTTGAGATGTGACAAGTAGTTCAATGTACATATGAGTGTGGAGTCATCTATATATTGCATTAGGGAGACCTGTTGTGTGGATGTGTTGAAGGTGTTAGTAAGAATGTTAAAAAGGAGAGGACCAGGGAGAGAGCAGTGTGGTACACCAGTGGTAACTGGGAGGTATGGAGAGAGGGTGGAGTGCCATTTTACTGACTGATACCTATTAGACAAGTAGCTTTTGAACCATAGAAGGGTGGACTGAGATAGACCTAGTGAGGACATTTGAAGTAGAAGTTTGCTATGACAAACTGTGTTAAAGGCTTTGGTAAAGTCTAGAAATAATGAGGAGACTAGTCTGTCATTGTTCTAGCTTTATTGACAGTATCTACAAAGATTAGAAGTGTAGAGTTAGTACTATGGGAGGGGAGGAAGCCATGTTGTGCGGGGGATGGGAGTTCTTCCTACAGGAAATAGTTTAGCAATTCTTTTTGAGTACATTTTTTCAAGTACTTTGCAGAAGAAGGATACATTTGCTATAAATCTAAAGTTAGTGATGTCTTTTAAATGTCCTCCTTTGTGTATTAGGATAATGTGTGATATTTTCCAGAGAGAGGGAATGTAGGATTCCTGGACTAAACTTTTTATAAGGATTGAGAAAGGATAGGTAGTGCTTTTGGCTGGTATTTTAAGGTACTTACATGGAAGGTCATCAGCTGAAGTAGAGCATGGTTTGAGTTTGTTTAAGAGTAGTTTTACACAGGATGTGGGCATAGGTTTGAAGATGAAAGTGGATGTTTGATAGGTGGCTGTTGAGCAGGGCTGTGATTAGATATTGGGGAATCCTTGGTTAGGAATGCTGTACTATCTGTGAAATGAGAGTTGAATTCTATTGCATTTTTAAGTGGTGAGTTATTGTGAGAGGCATTAGGGATGAAATTTCTACTGGGATGTATGATTTCTTTAATGGCTGACAAAATGTTTTTAGAATTGTGTTTGCTGTTGTTCTGAATGCTGTTATAGTATAGTTTCCTCTTCATTTATTTTCTTTTTAGTACAGTTGTAAAGTATTCAGAGGTTTTTGAGATATCATGGTGCTTTATATTTTTACCATTTTCCATAATTTTTCTCTATCCTGCATTAGCATTCTGCTTTTTTGGACAACCAAAATTGCATTATTTGTTTTTAGTCTCTTCCTTGTGGGAGGTGCAAGGATATTTAGGATATTTAGAAAAGTATTGAATTCATTTACAGCATCATCTAAGGGGAAGATTATTAGGATGTTCCAGTTAAGAGATGATATAATAGTAATGAATATACATGGAATAAACTTGGATAGGCTGCATGCTGTTTTATAAACATACAGTTTAAGTGAATGTATGAGATGTCTGGATGTATAGATTAGGATGTGATCACTGAGAGTCTGACATTGTTCATGTGGTGATGAATTTGCTTGGGTCTGACACTAGGATCCAGTCTAATAAGGAATTTGATGTATTACTATAATGTGTAGGGCTATTAATTAGTGTAAAATCACATAAGGTCATGTTAGACATAGAGGAATAAGAGGTTATGTCCAGCTGATCGATATTAACATCACCAAATAGTATTTTTTTCTTGTGGAATTGCTATGGATATCCAGTGTGGGATATCTATCAGTATAGTTGTATTGTCACCAAGAGTGATGTAAAGGACAGTAATACAGAATTGTTTATATTTGTTTATTTTCTGGAAAGTAATAAGAAGCTGTACTAAACTGAATTTTGGTATTTGCATGTTGTATGAGGAAAATGGTAGTTGTTGGGAGATATTAAAGTAATACCACAACTTTTCCTCTTTATAGGATCATAATGAATGAGTTGTTTATGTTGAGTTTAAGCTGAGTTGCAGTTATGGCACAAATTTTAACCTTGTGTTAGATAATTCAGGCATATAGCTCAGTAGTTTTATTTCTTATGCTTCTAATACATGCCAGTGCAATACTCCTCCATTGCCAACAGTCCCTTACTACCACAAATCTACCATTATTGTCTTTCTTCCTTCTTCTATTGCTATTGGATACCTCTATAAATCAGTATTGTTATTCCCCTTTTCCTTTGTGCATGATATTCTGCTGAATATCCATCCTGAAATTTTTTCCTTGTAAAATTCACATGCTCATTTCTTTCCAAATGTGTCTCCTGTAAGATTGCTATTTGGACTCTGCATTTCTTAATATAATTCAGTACTCTTTTCATTTTATCTATATCTGTAAAGCCATTTACATTCCAAGATAATATGGATAGAACAGCCATTATTATAAAAAAGGTATTGTTCCCACTTACTATACGTGACAGTTTTTTGGAATGTACAGTTTCAACTTTTGTCTTACATGTAACCACAAATGTTTGGCAGGCTGATGTTCTATACAGTTGTTTCTTGTCATCTCTATTTTAACCCATTTCACATTTTCAAGACGTTTTACTTAAAACCTTCAAACAAAAAAACTAAATATATTTTCAGAACAACCCCGGTTCCTATTAACTTAGAACAAACACACAAAACTGCATACATTTTCAACAAATGAAGTTTAACATTCCAGATACCCCAAATCAACAACTGCATCCTCAGGCATTACCTAATCTAAAATGTAGGTTACCTGTGCTAAAGCACATGTTACAGCATTTGGCCCACTAACATTGATTGTAGTCTGTTCTTATTTTATCTCTATTTTCCCTTCTAGGTGTGAAAAACAGATTGTGTGTTTCTAGAAAACACTATCTTTTAGCACTAAAAGAGTTCATTGGCTGTCTTTAAATAACACTAAGCTGTGCACTGTTCTATTGAATGCAATCAAGTATTAACACTGCTGGGGAGGCTACTATTTTATATTCACCTCTCATAATTTCAGACTTTATTTTTCACTGAACTGCTTGCCATTGTACCTTTAATTGTTGCATTTTCTCAGCAAAGAATGCATGAAACTCTCAAAGTTAATTTCTTGTGCCAACAGAAAGCTTATCTCCATATACAAGTAGTCAGCAATGAGGAACAAAACAGCTAACAACTTTGTCAATGCATAAAGGAGTCTTCATAACTTTCACTCAGAACATAATGTACAGAATTCCTCTGCCAAACTGCCTTCATCAGCAGACATTCTGTCCCTCATTGACAGCATTTGATAATGGAAAAAAAAAGATAATATCTTTGCAAATACAAGAAACTTAGCATTTGTCATGCCTTTCATTACTTTGGCTTATTTTTCATGTATATTTTCTTACAAAAAAATTTGTTTACAGCTAAAGTCAATAATGTTAATCTAGAATTTCACTAGTGTAAAAACAAGGAAACGTGTTATTTTAATTCTACACATAATATAATAAGTACATTTTTACAACTCGCCCACATCCCAGCAGCTCATAACACTTTCTGTCCTGTCTTTCTTATCGTATTATAGTTTATAACATATTTCTTACAGCTAAGGGAAAACTACTTTCTTACTTTAATATCTTTAACATATATAACAGTCACTGATAACACCCCCCACATTTAAAATACCTGACTGCACACTGCAAAACTGCATTTCAATATAACATACTGTTTAAACCATGAAATGTTCTATAGAAGTAATAATAAGAACAAATTTGTTTTACTTGCAGTAACTTATTTTTCCCTTTAGTGTACTTCTAAGCATTAATAGCATAAAGTGGGGGTATATACTTTACAATCCACCCATGAGTTTAATAAAGTCAAGATAAAGCTAGTCTTCCTCAGCCACTTTAACTTGCAAAGCCATACGTCACAAATGTCATTGATGTTTTATAGTCTTTCATTTATTCACTAATTTCTTCCTGATCACCCCCATTGTCCAACACCAGACTCTGGTTCAAGTCCAATGTATTCTAATTCTTCTAGACGACTTCAGTGATTTTTTTTTCTCTCAAGCATTTCCTTTACAACATTAGAAAATATGTCACTGGCAAAGTCATGCTGTGAGCTTTATTGTTATGACAACAAGAAGAGACCCCTTCTACTTGCTGACTCACTTTTTGTTTTATATTTTTTATTTCCTCCATAGCCTGTTCTGCATCTAAAAATATCTTTGTTCCGCCAGGAAAAAAAATATTCTGCTAGGTGTACAGTGAATAATCATTTTCCACAAATTTCCACTATCTCCAATATTTAATACTTTTATTTTCTGCCACAGTTTTTCAGGATCACCTCTTTCCAATGGTTTTATTGCATCTTTACTAAGGTAGGTCCAGGCTGCTTTCTCATGGGTAAGGTATGGAGCATTCACTCAAAATGCCCTTTCAATCAACAAATCCTGCTGTGCAACACCAGTCCTGTTGGCTATTTATGCTTTCATAAAATTAATACAATCTGTTCTTCCAGTTTCTCTGCTACTGCAGAAAATCTCAGAATTTCTCTGTGTGCTCTGTCTACTGACTCTACTATTTTTTGAAACAGCTCTTCTTGAGTCGCCTCATAGGTTCATAGGTTCATAGGTTCATACTAGGCTATCTGCCCAAGGGCATTTACCCTTTTAGTTTGGAGAAACTATGCCCATTATTTTGCTGTGCCTCTGTCGAGCAGTGACACTGAGGTAATCCCTGGGGTATATCTGCGATCTCCCATCCATTGGTCAAGATTCCTCTTGAACAAAGCCAGCAAGGTGCTCTGCCTCACATATACCGGGATTTTGTTCCACAGCATAGGGAGTCTTTGGGTGATGAATCTATCCCTCCAGCACGTCCTATTAATAACCGTGTCGAGGTTTAAGCCTCCCGCCCTTGTGGCTCTGAGGGATCTAGATTTTTTGAGGTGAAGCATGTTCATCAAATCTGGGTTTGACATGGCCTTGAGTGATGTTTCAATCTCTAGTGTTTGCAGTTTTATCTGTTTATATAAATAACTTATTCTATTTTTCTGGTCCTTTGTTATTTGAGTTGATCTTCTTCTTTCGGCTTTTTCCCATTTAGGGGGGGCACAGCGCATCACCTGTCCACTCATGATTGGCAGTGGAGTTTTACGGTGCTGAGTTGCCAGCCCAGCACCCAACCTTCCACAGGAGGCACACACATGCACACACTCATGCTTAGGGCCAATTTAGAGTGTCCGATCCACCTATAGCATGTCTTTGAGATGTGGGAGGAAACCCATGTGACAATAGGGAGGACATGCAGACTCCGCACAGAAGGCACCCTAGTCGAGGATCGAACCGGTGAACCTCTTGCTGTGAGGCAGCAACGCTAACCACTGCACCACCGTGGCCACCCCTGTTATTTGAGTTGATATAGTCATTCCATGTTTCATTTATTTCAATAACCTCTGAGTGCATTTGATTTATTTATTCCTCTAAATTATTGGAAGTTGTCTCTTTTACCAAAATTGAGGCTTGAACTGCTTTTTTTTTTGAACAGATGCAGGATTTTCCCCAGCCAGTGTTTTCTCTTCATCTTTTCTGTTGATTTTCTTTCACGTTCTCCAAATTTCTTCTTTGAAATTTCTTCTTTGGTGGCATCCAGGGCAGTGTACTTACTAGCTAGTAAGTGAATTGTACCCAAAGTGACAATATCACTGTCTGTTTTTTCTCAGGTTCTGTCTTCACACTGTGTGAACTGAAATTAAGATTTTGATTAGTGGGCAGCCATCTTGGAACTCCTTTTTGGGATATTTGTTTAAGTTAGAAACATCACTCAGGGCAAAGACAAAGTAAACTGTAAATCTAGAAATAGTTTTTGTTTAAGAAGGTTAAAGACTTTAGTTAGATCAACAAAAAAAGCACCAGTGGGTATACCCTTGTCCATGTTAGTGAAGAGAAAATAGTGTAGCCTGTGTGGTCAAGTCAGCCTAAGGTCATGTTAATATCTGGAAAGAGTATTTATCTAGGGAATCAGTGGATTTCTGATAAATTAAAATTTTTCTAGCTTTTTGGCAAAAGATCGAGGAAGGGAGACTGATTTGTGGTTTAAAGGTGCCTAAGTAGTGATGTTTCTTTAAGAGGAAAAAAAAAACAATTGACTTACAAGAGGAAGGGAATGCTCTTTGGCAAAGAGGTAGGTTAAATATGTGAAAGGATAAATAACATAACCTTTACACAGCTTTAGAAACCGTGTGAATATATTAACGATCCCTAAGTGACCATGATCAGAAAGGTTCTCCAGAACATCAACAATTTATTTAAAAGTTATTTTAAAATGAAAAGGTGGAAATTATGAATCTGGAGAAGTTGAAGGAAGGTTAACTGGTTGAGAAATAGAATATGAGGAGGATTTTTCAAGAACCGCTGTTTGAAATCATCATGAAGATTTTCTATGTGTGATTTTTTGAAAGACCTAAGCTCCCAATGATTTATTAACTTTTTTCCAGCAATAAAAAAAGTGGAAATGAAGCATATATTGTTTTTCCATATAGAAGATAGCAATAGGACTATATATAAACATGGAACTGTTTCATTAGTAAGAATGTAGCAACGCTGTGCTATGTATTCATAGTCTGTAAAATTGTAGCTATGATCTTTCCGTGAACTATGTAAAAACATAAAGTGTTGTGCATTTTTGATACATCAGGATATGTGATTGTTTATTGCCAAGCTGCAGATAAAAGTTGAAAGTAAAATTTAAAGTGTAGAACTGTGATATTTTCTGTAACAGGTGGGCAGCCAGACTGCAGCAGGATTTAAAAGGTGAAACTGACTTTTTTCTGTATGGTTATTACAACAGAAATACACTAAAACATAGAATCTTACAATTAACTTGGCTTAAGCAATTCTCTACTATTCAGCAAACCAGGAACCAAAAACCAAAAATGTTCACACGAAGAACAAGGTTCAAGACGAAAAAAGGTTTAATGCAACCAAAACAGACAAGGACAAAATTTCAATTGACCTAGGTTTCGTCCACAGTGATACGTACTTCTTCAGAATACTAAACATACTCCAAGCCACTCTTTATATATCACAATGAATACATAACATATGACTTGAATTAAACAATTAATTAATCAATTAAAAAAAATTTTTAATTTAAATACATCCTACAATATTGTTTAAAACATGGATAGAGGATAAATGGTTTTATGTCAGTATTATATATTATATTATACATATATTAACATTTTTATACACACATCCTATATATACCTTTTAATTAATTATATTATTCATATATATATATATATATATTAAAAGTAATAAGTAACATTTTTTATTTATTGGATGTTGTTATTATAGTGTTATATTTTGAATCTTATTGCTGTAATAAAATAATTATATATACATTTTTTGTTAGATTGTTTTAAATAATATTGTAGGATGTATTTAAATTAAAACTTTTTTAATTGATTAATTAATTGTTTAATTCAAGTCATATGTTATGTATTCACTGTGATATATAAAGAGTGGCTTGGAGTATGTTTAGTATTCTGAAGAAGTCCGTATCACTGTGGACGAAACCTAGGTCAATTGAATTTTGTCCTTGTCTGTTTTGGTTGCATTAAACCTTTTTTCGTTTTGGACCTTGTTGTTCGTGTGAACAATTCTCTACTATTACTAAGGCATTAGGCCACACAGCTGAGGTCTAATATCTGTCATTTGAATTATGATTGACAAATCAATGGAAGTCCCAAGGACATTTAAAAGAAGGAATCTGAGTACTTATCATTGTACTAACAGCACCCATTCCGGTAAAAACAGACTTGCCATGTCAGACACCCCTCCAGACGTCAAGTAGGATGACCCTCTTGCTGAAAAGACCTAGTTTACAAAATCCATTTTGGACAGTCTTTTCTGTGTCTGCAATGCTTTCTTGCTTAATAGATTCAGTATTTCCCAAGAGAGTGATTTGCCTCTATTTTGCTTTGCCTGTTCCATGTTGCATGTCTTGGATAGTGGTAGACAGGGCCTAATATTTTATTTATTTATTTATTTTACATTTGTTGACCGGGAAAATCCGACTGGATACATGTCCATTTTCAGCGGAGGCCCGGGGAGAAAAGCTCCACATTTAAGTTGGTTTACATACAAGAGAGTAAGATGGCACATAGGAATACAATTGGTTATGATCCAAATCTGGAGAGGAGCAAGATCAGATAATGAAGTCGTACATTGGTTATACTAAGTACAAAGAGAAAGAAAATGGAGAATAACAATACACTTGCTTATATAAACACGAGAGGAACACAAAATCAGGTCATTAAATCAGACATTGATAAAGCAGTACAGAAAGTTAACATTATTCGATTGGCCCCTTAGAGAGGTAAAAGGAAAAAAAAGGTGCTTGGGTGAAGAGATAGGAGGAGGTAGAGTACCCTGTGGAGAAGGTAGGGAGGAGAGAAATATTTAAGACAGCTATATAGTAGGGGGTTTAGTCTGGAAACCTGGAAACCCACCTGTGAAACTTTAGGCTACCTAATAATTCTTTTAGCTAGATTTTAGTTGGAAATATTTAGATGGGCAGTTAGTATTTTTTTTTGCTGAAATAATCTATTTCATTTTTCTTTTGTGCAACACTGTATCTAATCTGTGTATTTAATTGCACAAACTGCATTACTCTGTTTGCTTTGGTCTCATATGTTCATAGGTGGTTACCAGGCATGCATTCCAGAAGACCATTAAAAACATGTGAGTGGATATTTATTTGTTTGTTTATTTACTAACTGATGTAAAGATACCTACTGATGTGTGGTGACTGTTGATATTCATCTCTGACTGAGCCAGACCACTTAATTGTAAACTACCATCAACTTTTTTTTTTACCTTATTTTTAAAAGTGGTGCAGTAATTGGCAATGTTCTGTATGCATATTTAGTTCTACTTGGTGGCACTACTACCAAAAAGATTATACTAGCCTCTCATATAAAGTAGTGTGTGTGTGTGTGTGTGTGTGTGTGTGTGTGTGTGTGTGTGTGTGTGTGTGTGTGTGTGTGTGTGTGTGTGTGTGTGTGTGTGTGCGTGTGTGTGTAAATAGTTTAGTTCATCTAGCTCTATAAGACACTGAATTCAGAGGGAAGTAAGGGAAGGACCTAGGAAGCTAGTGCCTACAATTCTGCGGGTCAACGTTCGCTTACCAAATTAAAAAAAAAATAGACCTGCAAAACAATGAAAGAAAAACAGTGAACCTGAAAAGCAGTGAACACTGAAAACAATAAAATAAAATACATCAAATGGCTGTGTTTTTTATTCTGATGAAGTTCTAGTAAGTAATAAAGAATGAAAGTGCTAATTCATCGGTTCCTGGCTCCATACCACTTCCTTAACGCTTGAAGTTTTTTTATTTTCTGCTTGGTCAGTGAAGTGGATCAAAGAACTATAACTTCTGTTCCTCAATTTATTGGTGGCAGCGGTATGGCTCTTGAGCACTGATGGCCCATATATTGGTGGCCATCATACACTGAAAGTAGCCTAAAGTTTCACAGGTGGGTTTCCATGTCTTTCTCTCCATAATGATGTATTATGAAGACTGTTCTTCATGTTTCACTGCCCTGTGACATCCAACGAGTGCTGAATCTAGCTGCATTCCACTAGACAGTTATAAATACTGTTCCCAAAAATGAATCCTGCCCTCATTATCAGCAGTTCCTCATACTTACTTTCTCAGAGGCTAACCTCTCCTAAAGATTGCTCTAAAATGGGGAGGGGGCATTTTTGATGCTTGGAAAATTTCATTATGGAGCATTTTGAAAATGATAAAAAGATACTACTGTCAATAAGGGAAGGTCATAACATCTGGTGTCATTCAGAAAGAAATTTAATTCCAGAACCGAGCAAAGTAAACTTTGAAGTTTGCAATGTTATTGCAGTAATGTCAATATGTTTTAAAATCTTTTTATTCAACTTTTAAAATTTTAATACAACATTTACACTTTTATGCAGACACATAGACTCAACAACTACAACAGATAACAAAAACAAAATATATTGGGAAGGACTGATATCATGACATGGTATAGTATAGTGATAAAACTGAAAACAACCCTTATCGTGACAAAAATCTGCAATAAAGTTAGCCATTCATCTTTCCCTTTCATAGGATCATAGGAGGTTACGAGGCTATTGGCCCTGAAGCCCTTATAAGCCTAGCCAAGAGTTTAGCCCATGTTCAGACAAGTCAGCACCCGATACCCCTGCCCAGCAGAGACATTGGTGGTGTCCCAGGAGTATATTTTCTGTTTCCTATCCAGTTATCCAGGTTGCGCTTAAAAAGGTGTAAAGAGGTACTCTGATGTGGAGAGGGCATCTATTCCATAAATGGGGGAGTCTCTGGGACACAAATCTCTCTCTCCAACAAGTCCTGTTGATGTCACAGACCAGGTTGAGGGCACGTGAGCTTCAAGTGCAGCTTGACTTGCAGATTGCAGTCCCATCAAGGCGGTGTCCTTGATCGCCTTGTATGTCAGACAGAGGTCACCTCTGAGGAGTCTGTATGAAACCGAGTAGAGGAATAGGGCTTTTAGCCTGTGTATGGTAGATGTTTGAGGCCCTGTATTCTACTGGTGAGGAACCTCTGGTCTCTCCAGCTGCTGCATGTGCTTTGGGAGGTACATGCCGAAAGGGGCATCGTACTCAATAATGGGCCTTATAAGGGAAGAATACAGGGATGTTATGACCTCCATGTTCCTGGACGAGATACCCTTACTTATTGAGGTGGACCATGTAGAAGGCATTCCATACAATGGAAGCAACATGGTGGTCAAAAGTCAGATTGCTTATAAACCTGGGAGCCCAAATCCCGCACGACTGATTGCATGCTTGGGACATTATTACTGTGATAATTTGTGGGGATGTCACTTTCCCCAAAGGGGATGATGCATTTTTGGTGTTCAGCTTGAGGCCATGTTTCTGGCACCAGTCATTTGTCTGAGTGAGACCATTTTGGAGGATGTCCACATCACTAGGGAATTGATGACAGCACCCAACTTGCAGTCATCTGCAAACTTGGTCAGCCACAGCCCACTGGTTTTGGGCTGCACTTCAGAAAAGTATATCCCAAATAAGAGGCCCCAAGACTGAACGTTGGAGTATGCCGCTTGTTACGGGTCTACTTCTTGAGGTGGCTTCCCCTGTTTTGACTAAGTAGGTTTTATCAGTGAGCCAGTTTGCAACTCATCTGGACTGATGCCTAGTTGAGAGAGTTTATCCATTATGCCTGAGTGGGGAATAGTGTCAAAGGCCTTGGCAGGTCAAGGTAGGTGGTGTACAATCTTCCCCTCATCCATGGCTTTGATGACTGTCTCAAAGTTGACCAAATTTAGCAGACATGACCTCTGTTGATGAAGCAAAACTGTGTGAGATAAAGTGTTTGGAGGATGCCAATGTCCTTGTTAATAAGGTCCATGATAATCAGTCCCAAGGCCTTGAAGATCATGCTAGATAGACTAATGGGTCTATAATTTCCCAGATCTGAGGATGCTCCACCTTTGTATAATGGAATGACAGTGGCTGTCCTCTACTCAGCTGGGACAAAGCCGGTACTCAGCCTTTGGTTGAATAGGGTGCCTAATGGTGCTGCAAGTTCCTGCCAAAGTTCATGTAGGATGCAGCCTGGGATGTTATCTGGTCCCATGGAGGCTGTATTTTTGCCTTTGAGAGAGCAGTGATGATCTGTTCCCTAGATATAAAGGGAAGGGGGCAATTAATGGAGATGTCCTGATTTACTGTTGGGGGATAGAGGGGTGAAGTTTTCACTGAATCTGTCAGCCAGCAAATTTGCTATATTTACGGCATTTGTATATGTGGTGTCCTTGACCATCAGTTTTGAACAGATCCGAGTGCTTTGAGGTTGTGGACATATGTGAAGAAGGCCTTATGACTGTCTAGTAGATGTGGCCAACTTGTACTGTTTGCTTTGGAGGATTTCACTAATGCTGTTATATGCTTGTTCAGGCTAAAAAGACATTGCTTCCAATTGGGCACCTGCTCCTTCTTGGTCTTGGACAGCAATTTCTTCTTTTTGTTAGAGTTTATCTATTGCAGATGTCCACCAGACAAGTTTACTCTTCCTTGTGGAAGATTTAGTCCTGTTGAGTAGTCCCAATTCCATGCATTTATATGAATGCTCTTATAGTGCTTTGGTGTAGTTTTGGATATTGGTGCCACTTCCTACAGAGGGGGAGGAGGCTGTGAAGCTGTGTATACCATCCCTCAGAAGGCTGTAATCAGCTCTGGAGAAGTTTTTATGTCTGATCCTAGCTAGAGGGGGTTGGAGAGATGGTGACTTTGAAAGCCACTGCTTTATGGTCAGATCTTACCAGGAAGGATGATACTATATGGATGCTGCAGTGGTTACTCATGTTGGTTAACAGTAAGTCCAAGATATCACCTCTTGTGGGGGTATCAATTACCTGTTCCAAGGCATTTTCAGTGGCAAAAAAAAACAAAATCGAGGAATCTCTGGGCATTTGTGTTCTGGCATGATTAGTTCTTCCAATCTATGTTTGGGAAGTTAAAGTCACCCAGGATCAGGGTAAAGAATTGAATCTTGATAGATTCGAACTGGTCCAAATAGGCAGACTGGGCATCTTGAGTTAGATTTGGGGGCCGGTAGCTAGCTATGATTTGAATAGGGGTCTTGTCAATGGTTAACTGCACCTGGAGTGTCTCCTGTGTGTCATACTGTTTGACCAGCCTGGTGGTGTGTAGGTCTAATGTATAGTGAAACTCAACCTCCTTTGGCTTTACTGTCCACAGTTTGGGGTCTGAATGTATGATAGAATGAGTAACCAGGTAAGGCTGGGGTTCTCTCCGCAGCTCTGAGCCAGGTTGTGACTGCACAAATGTCAGCATTTTCCAGGGTTAAGAATGCTTGCAATGAGTGCAGTTTCATGTTTAGACTCCTAGCGTTTAACAGCATGACCTTTAATTTGTGTTTTGTTGAAATGTTTATGTTGGTAGTTTT
The DNA here is from genome assembly GCF_019279795.1 of Protopterus annectens. NCBI lineage: Eukaryota > Metazoa > Chordata > Ceratodontiformes > Protopteridae > Protopterus > Protopterus annectens. Next base: position 723,278,407 of record NC_056726.1, read on the forward strand.
AACCTCATCACTTTTCCTAAAAAAGGAACTATGGGGGAGGCAAGTGCCTTTGCCAGAAGCCTGAAGCCCAGGTGAGATAGATGCAGACCATCTCTGACAAAGCATCCTGGTCTGTCGATTATATCTTCCCAGGCTGTCGGGTACTGGATACACCTGGAATGACACCAGAAACTAAGCCAATTATTAAAGTCAGTCATTTTTCAGTTTGTATTGAGGCATCATTCTGGGTGACGGCAGAATGCTGCTTAATGCTAGGGACATACCTGCCTGGGACACAATCTGTGAGCTCAATCATGTCTCTCTTCATATAGTCCAGAGAGGTAAGTCTCAAGTCATTCACACCAACATGGACTATGACAGAGTCATAATAGTACCTGTTGAGAGACCTGAGTGCGTATGTGATATGGCGGACTCTGGCACCTGACAGACAGTGACTTTCTCCTTATCCAGCCTGGTGCAAGGCACATCTGTGTCTCACAATGAAGTCTCCTATGACTATTATGTTGGGTTTATGGTGAAGCCTTAGTGGATGAGAGACAGATGTGTAGACTATGTGTGGTATGTGGTGTGGAAGGTTGCAGAGATCGCTTGTGTTTTTGCCTCAGAGGTCTCCTTTGTTTGGGTATGATTATGTGGAGGACCTCTGCCTATGTGCGTGTGTGTTGTGTGGGTGGTGTTTGAGGTGTAGTGATTATGCTGACCACCTTTTGGTGCCATATATACTAGCATGAGGGGGAGAGAGCATGGACTCTAGGTTCCTAATGTAACTGCATCTATCATAAATTGTGTTCTTGGGTGGTAGTAGTAGATGGTTGTCCATGTGCATGAGGCAGTTGCTACACTGTCTCAGGATGCCCATATCAACCAGACTGGCAGGGCAGGAGAAACTGTAGGAAACTGTTCCTCAGATTTGGACAAATATGGATGAAGAAAGGCCAGGGAGAGCTAAGGGGTGGGTCTAGAGCCCAAGCAGTTAAAACAAAACTAAGAGCTTAGAATAACACTTAATTTAGGCTATAAATGAGTAAAAAAATGCAACAGAAAAGATGCAGTTGAATACTTTAGAGAACAAGCAGCAAGTTGCAGAAAAAGCAAGATGAAGTAAGAGTAGTAGGAAGAAACACAAATACAGAAAAATATAAGCAGCTGAAGTGTTTTTTATTTATTTTTTGAATAAAGTGGAAAGGGATAGAGCAGGAACAGAAGATAATTCAAGGTTAAGGGACCAAGAGGTTTGGCCTTCCCCAAATGATCTCTGTATTAGGTAGAATGAGCTAATGAGATGGGACTGTGAGGTGTGTCCCAGATCAAAATTTACAGTAGGGGCAGGCAAATGCAAAAGCCACCAATTTTAAGAACACAACAGCAGTTGGGTGGGGAGTTGGAAGAAAAAATGTCAGTATAGATAAGAAAACAAAATTTGGCCAGCAAATAAATAATGGTGGCAAGCAAAAATAAAGACAGTGCAGAACACTGAACAGTTAGAAGCCAAAAATTACCAAACTATCAGAACCACATTTTCAGGCACAAACTCAAGAAGGAAAAACAGCAATGTTCCAGAACTCTGCCAGTCTCTGATCATGTCATAAATACAGCATGCAATGCTGGACATCACAGAATGAAAGAAAGCTGCAGAAAGTTTGAAGAAAAAACTAAAGTGTTGGTGAGGGATGTAAAGTGTATGACCACAGATTAACAGGGAGTTGTTCAAAAAGTGGGAGAGATGCACAGAAGGGTAAGAGAGTTACGGGGAAATCTGAAGGGGTCACCCTGAAAGACAGAATGCAGGACTTTAGGAAGCAACCACTCAGGACCTGCAAAAGTATTTACCTTCACAAAAAAAAGAGTTATGGACTTGTCAAAGAAACAGTGTAGTGGAAAGATGGAGGATAACAATCCACAGAAACATTCAAAAGGATGGCATTCAGGTGGAGGAAGAAAGATGGGAAGAGAAGGGAGACCGAATGCAAAATACACTAAAAGGTGAAATGGAAGGGTGGTCTGCCCACAACAGAAAAAATCTGCTTCATCTTGACTATCACAACCAAAGGGCTTTTCTTTATCCAAACCCCAGGCAACCCAAAAAGAAATGACGTAAAACATTTACTTGCCTATCATTTGCTAACCGGGTATGTGGGCTGATCTGGGGACCCTTTTCAGCCACAACTTAGAGGCAAATGCAATACCACAGTAAAGTAAAAATACTAGCGAGTCACACAGCTTAAATAAGTTGTACAGTAAAAAGTTGAGATCAGTTTAAATAGGAGCTTAACTGAAATGAAGAAATCAGTAAGAAAATACTGGGTCCAGAAATTCCTGCTATTTAACACCATAATTATTCATTAGAATGGATGTCCAGGAAAGTGAACTGAAAAATTAAACAGTAACCCAATGAACATAACCAGTTAATAGCAGTTGCATAGCAAATTGTTGAAAGATATGGTTAAGTTTTATCCAAAAAGCATTTACAGGGTACTTTCTTTGGGATGTTCAGAAAGAGACGTTTTGAGTCTGACATATGGTTTCTACAGTTTAGATTTGGACCAGTACTGGAGAAAAGCCTTTCACCAATGACAAGTTTTAAATGGGGTTCAGTTCAATAAATTATGCTCTCCTGTGTTCCTTACAAAATACGGCTCCTCCCCAATTGGTTTACTTTTCAGATGGGGACAATTTCCATCTTTTAGATTTTTCTTTATAGCAAGGTACTAAGCAGATATGTTGCTCTTTCGGTTATAGGGAGCCAATGTAGATCTCATTTCTGCTTTTATCATCTCTGCCCAATCCTGCAATATTTACACAATATTCTGGCCTCCTTCTGGCATTTTATCAGCCTACAATGCACCCACCATATGACTTAATGCAGTCAAAATATTACCGTGACATTTGGCAACAAAGGCAAAGAATTACAGGAAACCTGCCAGCTACTACACAATACCCACAATAAAGATATTGAAGTCTTTACAGAAGTAGCCCACCTTAATTCTTGCTCAGGGTGAGCAAACAGACCTACCTAAACAAAAATAAGCAACAAATATAACCAAAGTAGTATGCAAATATGCTCACACCACCAAGTCACCATTACTAGCTCACAATATCCCTTCAGTACAAGTCTTGGCTGAAAGAACAATTAACTAGTATGTCTGAATGCCCCACCCATATCATTGTTATAATTTGTTCCCACCCAATATAAGAGCCTTCGAGAGTGACAAATGCAACACAAAATCATCCTGCCCACCTTAGTATTTTTAAGCAACATCTGATGTGCACATTTAAAAACTTCTTAATATAAGATTACGTTTAATGCGTTACTATATTGAAGATGAGTATATAAACACATATTAGCTGAAATATTTTGCAGACTTAATGCTTTTTTTTCCAAAAACTGATATAACAGTTATAGATCTGATTTCCATCTGCACATCTTTATCAGATATGTAGTTCTTATTTAAAGATACTTTTCCTTTTTTAAGCCTTACAGACCCAACCCATTAGTACGTTTGCTTCTTCACATAACTATACTAACAATGATAATTTATCTTACATTAAGTCTGGATAGTATTACTTTCACATAGGAATAATGCTATATAAGAAGTGGTAGTGCTGTGTATGAAAACGGGCTTTATACTTTCCAGCAATGGAGATCACTCTAGACATGCACACCTGAATGCATTATGTTAGAAAGCTGTGGCTGATCTCTCCAGAAAAAGGTCCTTAGTCAATATAAAAGGGTGATGTAAACCAAGACAAAGTATCCTATGCATTATCCTTTCTGTGATATAAACCAATACAAGGTATCCTCTGCATTATCCTCTCTGTGATGTAAAAAATACAAGGTATCATATGCATTGTCCTCTCTGAACCTTTGCAAGTTTAGGCAGACTAAATATACCTGCCACTATTAGGAATTCTACTTTGTACCACTTAGGTGCTATGATTTAGACATTACAATTTGATTTTGACCTTCAGATTTAACCTTGGTCTTCCTAGATTTACTAATTTTCTTCACGAAGACAAACATGTTTAACAACATACATATTATTAAATAACTGAACTAAAATATGCAGTTTCATTATCATTAGGAAAGGAAAAAGCTCTCCCTTCACTGTTCGGTCTCCTAGGTGCTCTGTGCCTTTCCTTAGTCATTAAAGCCTTAACTTTAAAGGAATTGCTAAACCAGCCATGAAAACCAACCTCCATGACTGCTATCTCCTCATCCATGCATCTGGAATCAGTTCAGTTGGCAAAGAAATTGCCAGAACATATTTTAATCATTAAGGCCTTCACTTTAAAAGAATTGCTAAACCAACACTGAAAACCAACCTCTGTGACTGCCATCTCCTCATTCATGCATCAGGAATCAGTTCAGTTGACAAAGAAATTGCCACATTGTATTTGTAGGTTTCTTTTTATTTTCTTGACCTGGAGAGCACATCACCTTGGTCAACAGCAGGGTAGTTGCTTCCACCTGTTATTGTCTAGTTCCTTTTAGAATATGACCCAATATTCCACATTTGTTTGTATCTAAGCCCACTAGTAATATCAGTTATGGAACCTTCATCAGATTTACCCCTCCTATAATGTGTTTGCTGCTTTCAAAAACTAACTAAAAAAGCCCTTACTGATTCATACTTTCATAGAAATACACTCATTAATAATACATTTTACCCCAAAAAGGAAAAGGGATAGAAAATGGTTAGGTAACATCTTATATATGTCTCTGAGGGCATAGTATGGGATTCTAGCATAACTGATTTTTGGGGGGGGGGCTAATGTTCACCTCTGACTGGCTCTTCCCACCCTTTTCGCCCTTGCTGCTCTAAGGTTCACTCCACTTCCCTACCCCACTCCCAATTCCCACCCACCCCCACTATCCCTATATTTATACTTAACTGCAAAACCACACCTATCTTGCTAATCATCCAGTCACTGCAGCCAAACCATCACCTGTTAATTAGTATTTCACACTATATTAATCCCCACCCCAAGATTAGCTATTACCTCTTCAGCCCATAACATCCTTATTAACCAAATTAGACTGATATGCTACTTTCAAATATATACATAATGCTACTCCAACACACTATAATATGCACCCTGCTCTTTACAATTTACTTTTACACATCCTATTTAAACCTAGATGTAAACAACATCCACTCTCCTACCAACCCATTTATATCCCTCCCCGATAACCAACTACATTATTTCACCACACCTCTATAACAAATCTAATACCAATCTCTTCTCATTCAAATATGTACATTTTACTAGAACTACAAACTTATTCAGAAAATATACCAAACTTGTTACAAAACTCATTCACCTATTTTTAGTCAATACACCCCAGATCAAATTAAGTGGAGATATGCACCTGAATCCAGGCCCTCAAATTGCACAGCAAATTCCCCACTCTCATACCATACCTTTCACTCCAAACATCACTCATCTCCCACACAGCAACACAGACCTCCTTATCTTAAATGTGAACCTAAGAAACATACTCAATAAAACCCTGAATTTTATGCAACCCTAAGCCAATATTCTTTAGACATAGCAATTTTAACAGAAACCTGGATAAAGCCACACATGCACAATACAGAGACACTAACCCAAGGTTATAACATCTATCAGCTTGATAGAACTCATAAACAGGGTGGGGACATAGCCATAATTTACAAAGATAATCTCAAATTAGAATGACTAGTAAATGACCTCCTGGACTTCAAGAATTCTGAAATCTTAACCTCTCACCTCCAGATCAACTCTAACAAAAACATCATTATAATAGCTATTTACATACCACCTGGTGACACCACAAACTGTTTTGTAGATCTCCTTTGCTGGTGTTCTACAACATACAGTCAAGAAACCATAATAATGGGGATTTTAACCTAGACTGATCAATCTACAAAAACTACAATCCACTCTGCTACAGGCCCCATGAGGAGCTCAGTGTCTCTCCAACCTAACACCACTCTTAAGTATTCAACTGCGGTACCACCTTTATCATTCTTATAAGAAAAGCGCAGTGCGGGTCTGAACTGTCTGCAAACAACTAAAGTTAACTTTGAACCTAACACCACTCTTAAGTATTCAACTGTGGTACCAGCTTTATCGTTCTTATAAGAAAGTGCAGTCTGGGTCTGAACTGTCTGCAAACAACTAAAGTTAACTTTGAGTATGTGTCTACCTGTTTGAGCCAATATTCATTTTTCCCTGGAGAGCACTCTGCTTTGGCTTGTAAGCAACCCACACACACACACACTCATCTTCCACTTTCTCTCTTATTCCCTTCTGTTAGCAAGTAGTATCCATAATCTGATCAATACTGTGTGTTTGTTAATTTAAACTGAGACCACAGTGGCCTACTGATACAAGGTTATCCTGTTTTTCCTCCTGAAAATGGTTAACAAATGACTTACAGTTTCAGAGCAGTCCTTGGTCAATTGTGATTGTTTCTCAAACACTAACTTGTCTTTGCTTTGGCTCATTAGCAGCAGTACAAAGAACTGCCTGCTCACACCCTTGTTCTCCCCTGCCCCTTCCCTGTTTATTACCTTAAGACAATCCCAAAGTTAATAAATATTACCTGTGGCAGGCACCATTTTTAAAATTACAATCCACTCTGCTACAGGCCCCATGAGGAGCTCAGTGTCTCTCCAGTAAGTGTTTTACAACTGTAAATTCCTATTTATGTTGAATTGTGTTAGGCATTTTACAACTGTATATATTTATGTTGAATTGTATTAGACATCTAATATGATTTATGTTTTATTATTGGAAGTTACTATGCCATGCTAGCATTTTGTCTGCACCAAGTTGTTTTTCGTATAATAGTATAGTCTATTTGCATAGCTGCGCCTTGTTCGCTAATGTTATTCATGTAATTGTGTTGTGTGTAGACAGCTCATACTGGTGTCTAATTATTTCTATATAATTGTGCTGTTACTTTTGGATAGAATCACATTAGACAACCTCGATAGAGTGCTGCTTGCTATATTTTTATCTGTGACTGCATAACTGTCTTGAGGTTTCTTCTAACTGATTTTTTTCCAATTGGCTCAGTAACTGCATATATTAATAGTTGGTTCAAGCTATTTGCTCAGTTTGTTTTTTGTAATCTTTATAATATATCTTTACCATCTCAAAAGTGCTTACTCCTCTCTGTACTCTTCTTTTCTAGACCTAACACCACTCTTAAGTATTCAACTGCGGTACCACCTTTATTATTCTTATAAGAAAAGTGCAGTCCGGGTCTGAACTGTCTGCAAACAGCTACAGTTGAGTATGTGTCTACCTGTTTGATCCAATATTAATTTTTCCCTGGAGAGCACTCTGCTTTGGCATGTAAGCACCCCCCCCCCCCCCACACACACACACAGACACACACACTCATCTTCCACTTTCTCTCTTATTCCCTTCTGTTAGCAGATAGTATCCATAATCTGATCAATACTGTGTGTTTGTTAATTTAAACTGAGACCACAGTGGCCTACTGATACAAGGTTATCCTGTTTTTCCACCTGAAAATGGTTAAAAAATGACTTACAGTTTCAGAGCAGTCCTTGGTCAATTGTAATTGTTTCTCAAACATTAACTTGTCTTTGCTTTGGCTCATTAGCAGTACAAAGAACTGCCTGCTCACACCCTTGTTCTCCCCTGCCCCTTCCCTGTTTATTACCTTAAGACAATCCCAAAGTTAATAAATATTACCTGTGGCAGGCACCATTTTTTAAAACTACAATCACCCTTGTCACTATCATATGTTCATTCATCAATTAACTCTGTTACCTGATTGTTTCCAGCCCCCTCATAAGAGCAACTAACAGGGTCTCTAGTAAACCATCTACTAAATGTCCCATCCCTCCAGAATCTACTCCAATCCTATCGCACCACCAGACCACTAAGATCCAGCAACAAAAATCACTTGCAGATCACTAAGCCAATAACTCTGCTGGTGAAGCACTATTCCCTAGCACCATAGCCAAATTATGGAACTCCCTCCCACCCACAATTACCTCTGTACCATCATGCACCCACTTCAAAACTTTACTAAAAGCGCATCTAAAAACATGCTGGCTATGCCCTTGCAACTCCCACTCTAATATCACCCACCCCATCCAACCACTACCTTTCTTTCCACTCCACTAACTATCTTAATTATAGCAAGCTGAGATGCTCATAAGCCTAGTACTTATACAGCAGGAACTTCTTATTTTAACATTTGTTAATGTCTGTTATGTACTTCACAGATAAAGATTCTAGTTGTCTACTGATGTACTATGTTCTTCATCTGTAAATATGTTGTAAGTAATTGCTATGTAAATTGTTAATCGCTATGTAATCCAATGTAACTACTGTCTGTTTATTTTAACTGTGGAGCTTTTCTCCCCGGGCCTCTGCTGAAAATGGACCTACGTCCAGTCGGACACTCCCAGTCAACAAATATAAATAAATAAATAAACAAACAAACAAATAAATAAATAAATCTGTACCTCCGCAAATCCATCCAATTTTACCATCCTCCTCGGTTTCTGGTAAATGATTCAATCCCATACCAGGGTTGACAAGCACAGCAAAAAACAATCATTACTGGATTGGACTCTTACTAATAAACCATCCCTCTGATATCAAACTGGCTGCCTCCCTGACAGCCTAAGCAATTACCTACTCACCTACCTTATCAGGCAACATTTTTACCTCAAAAAACATTGTTTATAAATATATATGCTACAAAAAAATTCTCTCCAGAAATCTTCAAAACCATCCTGAGAAAATGTGACTGGTCCTCCCTAAAACACCTTCACCTAGATTCAGCTGTTCAGTATCTCAATGAAAAATTCATTAATATCCTAAATAATCTAGCCCCCTAAGATAAATTTGCACTAAAACAAACATACTAATGACACCAAGAATGTCCTTAAACTAAGAGACAAAGCCTGGTATCAATATCATGAGATAAAAAATGAAACAACACTTCTCAACTATTGTCTAATGTGTAACCTTACCAAAAAATAAATTAAACAATGCAAAAAAATGATTACACAACAATACAACAAAAGCACCATGATAACCTCCAGAAGTTCTGGCATGCTATCAATTCACTGCTCATACTAGGCCATGTCACAACCCCAGCTTTCACCACAAACAATACCACCAATAATATCGCATCTCCATTTAACTCTCATTGTCAATTCCATCCTATCCCTCATAATAAATGACAGTACTACCCCTTTATCCTTACCTGCACAGACAATATACAACTTCAATTCCTTCTCTATAAAACCTATACAAACTGACACCATTAAGAAACTCCTTTCCAGACTAAAGTCCTCATACCTTGTTGCAGACTAGCTTCCCAATGAATTTCTTAAAATAGCATTGGATGCCATTGCACTTCCCATTTCTATCCTAAACAACTGGTCCACCACTGAGCAATATGTACCAAAACTCTGGAATATCTCTCACATCATTCCCCTGCACAAAGATGGCACATCTACTGACCTCACTAACTACAAAGCAATACCCCCCGTGCCAATAATCTGGAAAAATGTATCCATACACAACTAGTTGACTATCTGCTAAACAACAACCTTCGATCTGCTTCCCAACACTGTTTTAGACCAAAGCATACCACAACTACTGCTCTAGTTAGTTTTACTAATTCAGTCAACCAGCTTAGAAATACCAACCTTCATGTGCCTTCTGTTTTCCTTGACATGTCAAAAGCTCCTGACACAGTTTCCCATCAGAACCTACTCAATGAGCTAGCTTCATTAAACCTTAATAAACCCAACCAGCCCTCTCACGGTTGCTTACCTATTTATATGACCACCAACAGACTATCAAATGGCACAATGAACTCTCTACCCTCTTACTTGTCTCTGTCGGTGTGCCTCAAGGATTTATACTTACACCACCACTAGTCACTATTTTCACCAATAAACTCAGCTCAGCCACTCAACATGCAACCATTGCTCAATACGCAGATGATACCTCCCTTATATGCTGTGACGACACTCCACTGGACCAGTAATCAAGGAGCCTCAGTCCTCACCACTGCCACCTGTGGGGGGACATTCATTGGGAGGATAATGGGTACACAAAGTATTTCCAGATGCAGCTCTCTGCATCAAGTGCAATTTCCCTTATGAGCACACAGAGACCACAGTCAGTCCGGGGCTGGTTTCTTACTCTTTCTCCAGATCCCCAATAAGACTCCCCACTGGCACAGCTATAGAGTTGAGTTCTTAGCTGAGTGACCAAGCTAAGACCCCCAGCACCCTCTCCGTCCAACCAGTGTTTTGTGTCCCTGCCCAAGTAGCTGACACACACACTCTTTGAGGTTTAATTTATACACACATAGGTTCATAGGTTGGTACTAGGCTATCGGCCCTAAGGCCTATACAAGCCTAGCCATAACAATTCCTTGGCTATTTCATATTCTCCTGGAAAAGGCTGGCACAGGTTTACTAGCTATGCCCCCTTCTGCCCAGACTATAAGGTAGTTTCCACTGCCAGCAGTCACTCCTGCCAGCTACCTTAAGGCCCTTAACAAAGGGTGTTCAATCTTAATGTGTAATATTAATATTAACACAAATGGTAGTTTGACCAAGAGCAAGGTTATTAGGAGTGGCCCACACAGGGTCACCAAATAAATATGAAAGCACTCTCAAAACTTAAATATCTCTACACAGATCAGCCACAATGAAAGGTTTAAATATATTTAATAGTAAATAATAAAAGAACACAACAATACTAAATATACTTTCACAGTGACATCAGAGTTCAGAACCACAGGAAATATTTAAAATAACATTGCAGTACAGGCTCACACAAATAAAGAAAAACAAAATCTAAACTAAGCTTCACTATATTCCTGACTGCATCTAAAAGAGGTATACTGTTCTCTAGAAACTTACTTCATAAGGGCAAGGCAGATGATGTGAATGTTTTTTGTTGTCAGGTCCAAGACCGAATGCAGAATGCTCTGTCTCTCTAAGAGACTTCTCAAAATAATATCTAAAATATTACTGCTGGGATAGCTTGCAGAATTACATCATTTCTGGTCATCTGACTTCTAGTTCCCAGGCCAACCCCCCCATTGCTGGCAGCTGATATCTGCCTGTAAATATACTCATACAAGAGCTTTTGCTCAGATCTTTGGCAGAAGCTAGAAGTCATAAAACAGTTGCATTACTTCATGCTTCCAAAGTAGCAATTAGTTCACCCTGAAGACAATACAGAAAGTGTCCTAGTACAAACTTTGTGTCTCTAGCTGTATAAGTCTTTTCAGATAGCCTCTTTATGGCCTAGCCTATAAACTAATTTAATTTCAAATATTTGTCTAAAGTTTACTGGACTGAGGTTAACCTCCTGTATTCCAGTTTTCCACTGTTAAAATATATATATTTAAACAGTTACAATAATGCATGTACATTTCTGTTCTGTTACTGTAGGATACATTTTAAACACAGCACTTTACAAATACCTTTTCAGCATAAACATCTGTACAGAGCAGTTTGATATACAGATGACATACAGTTCTAATACATTTGTAACACAAGCATCTTGTACAAATTAGTTTGATATTCACAGGTTCATAGGTCAGTACTAGGCTAACTGCCCATGTGGGCCATTTTTTAGCCTAGACAATTATCCCATTTGAGAATCAAACCCTGCACCTTGTGTTTGTAAGGCAAACACCTTAACCATTATGCCAAACCTGCCCCCCCCCCCAATTTATACCTTTCTGTCCTCTGCAGTTAATTTCTTTCAAGAGGTATTCCTGTCTGCATTATGGGAGAATGGAGCTCAATCTCTAGAGAAAGTTCTGATATTGTTGCCATCTGGAATCTCCCACAAATATTGTAATCCATCTGTTGAGATAGACAGAGAAGGCAGCAAGGATCTAGTATTATGGTAAGTACTAACTTTAATTTATCAGGCATAAGGTTTCATATATTGTGTACACAGACATGAGACTAAATTGGAGATACAGTATGTTCCTTTTATAGACATGGCTGCAAATCTGAGGTATCCTATATCCTTTATACGAAGACATGATTGTAAATCTGAGGTATCCTATGTCCTTTATACTGAAACATGACTATAAATCTGAGTTATTCTATATCCTTTACAGAGACGTGATTGTAAATATGAGGTACTGTATAGTCTTTATACAGAGACATGACATTAAATCTGAAGTATTGTATTTCTGTCATACAGAGACATAACTGAAAATCCAAGATATCATATATTTTTATTCTGTAAAGATATGACAGTATATCTCAGGTATCATATATCCTTTATATTTTCTTGCTGCCTTTAGCTAATTCCACCTAAAACACAGATTTTCTAGAGTTTCTGTGATTTAAAAAGTTTGTTTCAGCTACATATTGTACTTATTGTACTGCCTGCACTTTAACAAAGTCATTTTTGTATTTAAATTACCTGTTTAACTGTTGTAGGCTACACACTCAAGTGTGATAGCCATTTCTGTGCATTTAAAGTGATTTTTTTTATTGTATCTGCTTTATTTTCTGAAAAAAAAAACAAAAAAATATATATACTTGTTTTCCCGCCTTTCTAAGCTAGTATAGTCCAGTTTTCAGGTTAGTGCTGAATTCAGGGCTGTGTTACAAGTTTCTGTGTTTGCCCATACCTTACTTGTATAGAAGAAAGTTTCTCTGTTCACTGTGAGAGAGGGAGCTTTGAGCAGCCTATCCGTCCCTGAAGGAGTGGTTTCAGTCCAGAAATTAGTAGTTTATTGGGCATTTTGGGCTAATTTCTATCTCTTTCATTTCCCTGCTGTAAAACCTGCATTTGTAAGGTTTTGTGTTAGTATACAGCTCAGCAAGCTCCTGCCTGGTGTCCTGCAGAGTTCTACAGCAGCAGAGAGACAAAAGAGAGACTTTGGAGTGATTAAGTATCATTTTTCTACATTTTCTTGCTGCCTTTAGCTAATTCTGCCTAAAACACAAATTTTCTAGAGGTTTTGTGATTTAAAAAGCTTGTTTCAGCTATATATTGTACTTATTTTACTGCCTGCACTTTAACAAAGTTGTTTTTGTGTTTAAATTACCTGTTTAGCTGTTGTAGGCTACACACTCAAGTGTGATAGCCATTTCTGTGCATTTAAAGTATTTTTTTGATTGTATCTGCTTTATTGTCTTAAAAAAACAAAAAAATATATACTTGTTTTCCCACCTTTCTAAGCTAGTATAGTCCAGTTTTCAAGTTTGTGCTGAATTCAGGGCTGTTACAAGTTTTTGTGTTTGCCCATACCTTACTTGGATAGAAGGAATTTTCTCTGTTCACTGTGAGAGAGGGAGCTTTGAGCAGCCTATCTGTCCCTGGAGGAGTGGTTTCAGCCCAGAGATTAGTAGTTTATTGGCCATTTTGGGCTAATTTCTATCTCTTTCATTTCCCTGCTATAAAACCCACATTGGCAAGGTATTTGTGCTAGTATACAGCTCAGCAAGCTCCTGCCTGGTGCCCTGCAGAGTTCTACAGCAGCAGAGAGACCAAAGAGAGACTTTGGAGTGATTAAGTATATTTATTCTGCACTTTCTTGCTGCCTTTAGCTAATTCCACCTAAAACTCCAATTTTATAGAGTTTCTATGATTTAAAATTCTTGTTTCAGCTACATATTGTACTTATTTTACTGCCTGCACTTTAACAAAGTCGTTTTTGTGTTTAAATTACTTGTTTAACTGTTGTAGGCTACACACTTAACTGTGATGGCCATTTCTGTGCATTTAAAGTGTTTTTTTATTCTATCTGCTTTATTTTCTGAAAAAAACAACCCCCCCCCCCCAAAACAATACTTGTTTTCCCACCTTTCTAAGCTATTATAGTCCAGTTTTTATGTTAGTGCTGAATTCAGGGCTGTGTTACAAGTTTCTGTGTTTGCACATACCTTACTTGGATAGAAGGAAGTTTCTCTGTTCACTGTGAGAGAGGGAGCTTTGAGCAGCCTATCTGTCCCTGGAGGAGTGGTTTCAGCCCAGAAATTAGTAGTTTATTGGTCATTTTGGGCTAATTTCTATCTCTTTCATTTCCCTGCTATAAAACCTGCATTTGCGTGGTTTTGCACACCGGGCAGTGGCGGTTAGCTAGGGTATAACTATTCCCGGCTCCACAAAGTCTACCCTTCAATTTTTCCCTTTGAACTAGACAAACTTTCAAGTTAAGCACTCAAACCATTCACTTCTCATACCGGCACTTGCTCAAAATTCATAGCAAGCACTAATAAACCTTAGCAGTAGACCACCCCCCTATACTGTAGAGAAGGACAAGGCTCTCTATTCGACCTTACCAGCCAGTCAGTAAAACAGTTCACTGTACCTATCCAGGCATGTCCAAGGGGCAGTTTCAGGTGTACTCTCTTGTCCAAGTGGGGAATCTGGGCATTTTGAGGCAATGTTACAATTGCCTCATGTATACAGCCAACCCTCTCCTCCTTCCACCAAACACTAATACATGTGAGAGATGCAATTATACAGCCAAACTGGAGGCTAAGCTCTCTCAACCCAAGACTGGACCAGGCAGACAAGAGGAGGAGGGAATTACTTGCATCACACCACCAGTCTCACATAGACCTATGAAACCAGCACCGGCAAAAAAACACACATAAATACACGAAAACATACTCAGAGGCTCTAAATAGAAATATGCAGAAGCAACAGAGACCTCCAAAGCAGACATCCAGGCAACCTCCACCCCCTCAACAAAAACCATGAAACACATACTTCACAAACCAGTGTGCCACACAATCACAGCCCTTAAGGCAAAATAACATACCCAACACACTAGTAATAGGTGACTCTATAGTCAGGCACACTGACGTCCCACTCACTAGGCTGAACAAGGAGAAGGTTACTGTTAGCTGCCTGTCAGGTGCCAGGATCCACCACATAACACAAGCACTCAGGTCACTCCAGAACAAGTAGAAATATGACTCTGTCATTGTCCATGTTGATGTGAATGACCTGAGCTGTACCTCCCTGGACTAAATGAAAAAATATATATATACTAGTGATATATATTTTCTGCTTTTTTACACTATGATATGCATTCACAAATAGTGACTATGGTATTGGTCTATTACCTTATAATATGTATGTCATATAATGGCTTACTTCCAGAGCTTTGATTTTTATCTTTAAAAATATGACTTAATATCTACACCTTTGGCATTTTTATGTCACTGGTCATATGCTTTAATCAAGAATGGAACATGCACTTTGTTACTCCAGCCACTGGGTGATGCTGTAATATTGCTTCCAGGTAATCAGAGACTAGTATAAATGCAGGCTGCTTCATTTCATTCAAAAAACCTTTATTGTATTCATTGATAAAGGCTGAATAGCCGAAACCGGTCTGGATTTGAAGGAATTATAAATAATCATTATTTCTTCATTACTGCGTGCTCACTATTGTTTTTTGCTGGTCGTTGGTGGTTCTAAATGAAAACAGACATGGAGGACCTCTCTGATCACGTAGCCCAGGCCAGTATGACCCTGACCCTGAGTAGTATCCTGCCCTCACCAAGAATGATACCACAGTATAGAGAAAAAAAATGATCAATTTCAACAATTGGCTAAGCTTCTGGTGTCATTCAAAGGGGATCCAGTGTCTGTCAGCCTGGGATGACATGCTTGACAAGCCACGCTGCTTCGCTAGAGATGGCTTGCACCTGTCACCCTTAGGCTTTCGAATCCTGGCCAAGGCTCTTGCCACCCCAATAGTGCCTTTTTTAGGCAAGGTTCAAAAGACAAACCCACTGCCGTAAATAGCACAAGTAACAAAAAACTGAGGGTAATGTTACTCAATGCCAGAAGTCTAAACCTCAAAATGCACACACTCGAGGCACTCCTCAGTATGGAGAAAATCGACATATGTGCAATAACATAAACTTGGTTTAAGGCTCCAGAGAGCACCCCAGCACTACCAGGCTACAATTCATACCATACATTTTGGCCACAAAACCCAGACCAAAATACAAAAAGAGGGGGAGTATCAATATTCATCAAGGATACCCACACCTCCAGGTTAGTGGCACAGCACGCTGCTTCAGAGATCATCCATGTGCAACTAACAATGGGCAAAACTGCTATTCAAATTATAGCTTGCTACAGATCACCCACCATGGCCTAGGACCCCCACTCTGCATTCCTGGAAACACTGGGAAACATAAAGGTCCTACCAAACACCCTAATATTGGGTAATTTCAATTACCCAAACATTAACTGGGAGAACTACTCAAGTACAAACTCCCTTGCCCAACATTTCCTAGAATTTATAAACTCAAACACCCCGAATCAACTGGTCAACACCCCCACCAGAGGTGGCAACATATTGGACCTGGTCATCACCAACATGGGTGACCAATGTTCCACACTGGAGGTCAACCCCCCGCTGGTTAGATATGACCATAAACTAATCACTCTGGATATCCACATTTCGCCACCACCCCCGGTCAAAGAAACCACGGTGAAAAACTTTTCAAAAGCAAACTTCACGTTACTTAAGACTGAGGTGGGAAGTTTCAAAGCCCCCATGCTAAAGGATAACACTGTCCAAGCTGCAAAATCCTTTACTAATACACTCTATGGGCACCTACAAGAATTCATGGATCGTGCTATCCCAAACAAAACCAAGACTCACTCCTCCAAGAAAAGGAAACCAGTCTGGTGGACCCCTCCCATAAACAAGCTATACAACAGAAGGAGGAAACTAGTACAGAAAAGAGTAAAATCCCAAGAAGGGAAGACATCCATGATCAGTATCAGCAAGAAACTACATTCCCTCATAAAATCATCCAAGGCTAGCTTCGAAAGAAAAATTGCCATAGACTCCAAAGATAACCACAAGGCATTCTTTATCTATGTCAAGAATTTAAGTGGCAATTCTCAGATCTGCTTGGAGTTAGTGCAGAATGTCACAAAATACACTGAACCGACTGATATAGCCAACATCCTGGCAGACAGGTTCAGTGCAAACTTCACCCCCCCTCTCACCCCCAAAAGGGCCCATAACTATACCAGAAGAATGTAGTGCCCCTGAAATCACAGACACTCAGGTTAAAACAGCCCTCTCCAAAGCCAAAAACACAGCATCAATGGAACCGGATGGTGTCCCAGGCTGCGTCCTACATGAGCTCAAAGATGAACTAACCCCTCACCTAAACACACTGTTTAAACTCAGCCTTTCCACAGGCTACGTGCCCACAGAGTGCTGCACAGCAACGGTTATTCCACTCCACAAAGGTGGAGCCACAACAGACCCTGGGAACTATCGCCCTATAAGCCTGATTAGCTTGGTCTGCAAAGCTATGGAGCGCATCATCATGGATCTCATTAACAGAGACATTGGAAACATCCAAACACTGGACCCTACCCAGTTCGGCTTTGTTAAGGGAAGATCATGCCTCCTACACCTGGTGGACTTCTTTGAGACAGTTACCAAGGCTATAGATGAGGGAAAGGTGGTCCATACAGCCTAACTAGACCTTGCAAAGGCCTTCAACACCATTCAACACTCAGGTATTATAGACAAGCTTACCAGCCTGAACATAAACCCCAACATCACAAGATGGGTTGCCATCTGGCTCACGGACAGAACCCACATGGTAAGAGTTGCAGGAGCTAGGTATGACTCTAAACTGGTTACAAGTAGCGTTCCCCAGGGCTCAGTCCTAGGACCCCTCCTGTTCGGCATATACTTCTCAGAGGTACAAGCAAGCACAGGAGGACTATGGCTGACCAACTTCGCAGATGACTGCAAATTAGGGGCTATAATTGACTCTTCGGCTGACACAGACATCCTACAAAAGGGTCTCACTATGCAGATACCAGGTGTCAAAACCATGGCCTCAAGCTAAATGCCAAAAAGTGCATAGTCATCCCCTTTGGAAAAAGAAAGTACCCACAAACTACCACATAGGTGGTAGCCCCCTAAATACGGAAGATGTAATACGGGATCTGGGGACCCAAGTAGATAGTAACCTCTCCTTTGATAATCACATTGCCAAAGTGGTTAGAAAATCCTTCTATGTGGCCCACCTAATCATAAAAGGGTTTACATCCAGATCGAAAGAGGTCATTGGGCCCCTCTATGCATCACTCATCAGACCCATCATAGAGTACAATGCCCCATTTGGGATGTACCTTACAAGACACCTGCATCAACTGGAAAGACCACAGAAGTACCTCACCAAGAGGATCACTGGCCTCAAGCAGATGTCCTATGCAGCTCGACTGAAGAAACTCCAGCTGTATTCGGTTGCATACCACCTTCTCAGAGGTGATCTCTGCCTGACATACAAGGCCATGTCAACTCAGAATTGATGCACATGCTCCATCTAAAGAAAACCATATCCCCTCCAGCCACACGCTCCAGGGATCTAAACCTCACCACAACAATAAATAGGACGTGCTGGAGGGATAGATTCCTGTCCCAGAGACTTCCCATGCTCTGGAACAAGATTCCAATCTACATTAGGCAGAGCTCCTCGCTAACCCTCTTCAAGAGAAACCTTGACAAGTGGATGGGAAACAGAAAGTTTACCCCAGGGATCACTTCAATGGCTCTACTGGACAGAGGCACAGGGAACTAATCTAAGGGGGAGGCAAAAGCCAACACATTCCGACTAGGCTTATAAATGCCTTCGGGCAGATAGCTTAGTACCTACCTATGAACCTATATAGAGGCATGATGTAAATCCGAGGTATCTTATCTCCTTTATAAAGAAACATAATTGTAAATCTGAGGTATCATACATTCTTTGTATAAAGATAAGACTGTAAATCTGAGGTATTTTATGTCCTTTATACAGAGACATGATTGTAAATATGAGATATTGTATGTCCTTTATACAGAGACATGATTGCAGATCTGAGGTATCATATATCCTTTATACACATAGACATGATTAAAAATCTGAGATATCGTATGTCCTTTATACACATAGACATGATTTTAAATTGTATAGCCTTCATGCAGAGACATGACTAGAAATCTGATGTATCCCGCATCCTTTATACAGATACACCAGTGTAAATGTGAGATATTGTGTATCTTTTATACAGATAGAGAAGGCTGTAAATCTGAGGAATAGTTCATAGGTTCATAGATTCATAGGTAGGTACTAGGCTATCGGCCCTAGAGCCTATACATTCCCAGCCAAAAAGATACCCTGGCTTTTGCCACCCAAGAAAATGATTTTCCTGTGCCACTGTCGAACAGAGCCACAGAAGTGATCCCCGGGGTGAATTTCCTATTTCCCATCCAATCATCAAGATTTTCTTGAAGAGTGCTAATGAGGAGCTTTGTTTGATATAGATAGGTAGTTTATTCCAGAGTATGGGAAGTCTCTGGGACAGGAAACTATCCCTCCGGTATGTTCTGTTTATTGTGGTGACATGGTTTAGGTCCCTAGAGCATGTAGCTCGGAGGGATTGGGATTTCTTTAAGTGGAGCATGTCCAACAGCTCTGGGTTTGACATAGCTTTGTATGTTAGGCAGAGATCACCTCTGAGAAGCTGATATGCGACTGAGTAAAGCTGGAGTTTTTTGAGACTGTCTGCATAGGGCATCTGCTTGAGGCCAGTAATCCTCTTTGTGGTATTTCTGCGGCCTTTCCAGTTGTTGTAGATGTCTTGTGAGGTACATACCAAAAAGGGAGTTGTACTCTATAATGGGTCTAATGAGTGATGAGTAGAGAGGAACAATGACCTCTTTTTTTCTGGATGAGAAACCTTTTGTGATGAGGTGTGCCATGTAGAAGGATTTCCTGACTACTGTGGTGATGTGATTATCAAAGGAGAGACTACTGTCCACCTGTGTCCCAAGGTCTGTTATCACACTTTCGGTGTTAAGTATACTACCGCCTATGTTGTAGTTCATTGGTACAGAGTTTTTACCAAAGGGGATGACAATGCACTTTTTGGCATTTGGCATTGAGCTTGAGGCCATGGCTTTGACACCAGGCATCTGTCTCAGTGAAGCTCTTTTGTAGGATGTCCACATCATTAGGAGTTTCGATTATGGCTCCTAGTTTGCAGTCACCTGCGAACTCCGTTAACCAAAGACCTTCTGTGTTAGCCTGTACTTCAGAGAAGTAGATACCAAACAGGAGAGGACCCAGGACTGAACCCTATGGTACTTCACTTGTCACTGGTTTGAAGTCGGATTTGGAGTCTGCTACTTTCGCAGTGTGGGTTCTGTCAGTGAGCCAGTTGGCAACCCATCTTGTGACATAGGGATTTATACCTAGTTTAGTGAGTTTATCTATAATTCCAGAGTGGGGGATGGTGTTGAAAGCCTTGGCAAGATCTAGATAGGCTGTGTGAACCACCTTACCCTCATCTACGGCTTTGGTCACTGCTTCAATGAAGTCTATCAGGTGTAGGAGACATGATCTGCCTTCTACAAACCCAAACTGGGTGGGGTCCAGAGTTTGGAGATTACCAATGTGTTTGTTTATAAGTTCCATGATGATACGTTCCATGGCCTTGCAGACCAGGCTCATCAGGCTAATAGAGCAGTAGTTCCTAGGGTCCGTGGTGGCTCCCCCCTTGTGGAGTGTGATAACTGTCGCTGTGCACCATTCAGCGGGCACAAAGCCTGAGATGAGGCTATGATTGAACATGGTACTTAGGTGGGGTGACAGTTTGTTCTGTAGTTCATGTAGAACGCAGCCTGGGATGTTGTCTGGTCCCATGGATGCTGTGTTCTTGGCTTTGGAGAGTGTGGTTTTTACTTGTGCAGCCGTGATTACAGAAACTTTGCATTCTTCCGGTATAGAGATGGGCCCTTTAGGGGGTGAGAGGGGGGTAAAGTTAGCACTGAACCTATCTGCCAGGATGTTGGCAATATCAGTTGGGTGTGTATATTTAGTGCCATTGTGCTGTAACTCAGAGCAGATCTGAGTGTTGCCATTGATTACAGAAACTTTGCATTCTTCTGGTATAGAGATGGGCCCTTTAGGGGTTGATAGGGGGGTAAAGTTAGCACTGAACCTATCTGCCAGGATGTTGGCAATATCAGTTGGGTCTGTATATTTAGTGCCATTGTGCTGTAACTCAGAGCAGATCTGAGTGTTGCCATTGAGATTCTTGACATAGCTATAGAATGCTTTGTGGTTGTCTTTACAATCAGTGGTGATTTTGTTTTCGTAACTAGCTTTGGGGAATTTTATCAGGGATCGCAGCTTCTTACTGAGGCTGACCAGGGAGTTCCTCCACTCATGGGATTTTACTCTCTTTTGCAACAGTTTCTTCCTTCTGTTGTACAGTTTGTTTATGGCAGGGGACCACCAGATTGGCTTCCTTTTTTTGGAGGATAGCGTCTTGGTTCTGTTTGGGATAGCACAATTCATGCACTCGTGTAAGTGCTTATAAAGTTCAACTGTGTAGGATTCAGTAGTCGTAACTGTATTGTCCATCTGCATGGGTGTCATGAAGTTCACCACTTCTGTCTTAAGAAGCATGAAGTTGGCTTTGGAGAAATTTTTTACCGTGGTTTCATTAATGGGGGGTGGGGGCAGGATGTGGATATCTATGGTGATTAGCTTATGGTCGGATCGCACCAATGAGGCGTTGTCTTCAGGTGTGGAACACCGGTCACTCATGTTGGTAATGACTAGATCTAGGATATTGTTGCCCATGGTGGGGGAGTGGATAAGTTGATCCAGGGCATTGGTGTTTATGAATTCCAGAGCATCGAGCGAAGGAGTTGGTACATGAGTAGTTTTCCCAGTTAATGGTGGGGTAGTTGAAATCGCCCATTATTACATTGTTTGGTTGAACCCTAATATTTTCCAGTACATCAAGAAAAGAGGAGTGGGACTCCTGGGGCATGGTGGGGGATCTGTAGCAAGCCACAATTTGGATTGTAATTTTTCCCAGAGTTAGTTGCACTTGGATAACCTCGGATGCATTATGCTGAGCAACTAACCTGGAGGTGTGGCTATACTTAATGAATATGGACACACCTCCCCCCTTTGGTGTTCCGGTCCAGGTTACATGGCCGAAAAGTGTGGTATGAGTTATAGCCTGGTAGTGCAGGGGTGGTCTCTGGAGCCTTGAACCAGGTTTCAGTCATTGCACAGATATTGATGTTCTCCATTTTAAGGAGTGCCTCGAGTGAGTGCATTTTGAGATTTAGACTTCTAGCATTGAGTAGCATCACCCTCAGTTTTTGCTTGCCTGTTCCTGTTATGGTGGTGAATTTGTCATTTGAACCTTGCCTAAAAAAGGCACTATAGGGGCGGCAAGAACCTTAGCCAGTATCCAAAATCCCAGGGGGTGACAGGTGCAGGCCAACTCTGGCAAAGCATACTATATCCTTTATACACACTGACATGACTTTAAATTGTATGCCCTTCATGCAGAGACATGATTGTAAATCTGAGGTACTGTATATCCTTTATACAGATATATGAGCTTCATATGCAGCTACTTATCTGTTAATACATAAATCGTACAGATGGGTTTGAGTCTGTTATCTTTTGATTTTTATGCAGCTTATATGACAACG
This sequence comes from Protopterus annectens, assembly GCF_019279795.1. Taxonomy (NCBI): domain Eukaryota; kingdom Metazoa; phylum Chordata; order Ceratodontiformes; family Protopteridae; genus Protopterus; species Protopterus annectens. The sequence goes on from NC_056726.1 coordinate 723,300,953, forward strand.
GAATTGGAGACAAAGGAATAGAGAATCTGTCAAAGGCTCTGAAGAGCCCACAATGCAAAGTAAAAGACATAAGGTATGTACATTTTGTTTTCCTTGTAGACTTAATATAATTATTTCCTAAATTATATTGCATGAGTTGAAATATGAAAAATTGTCATAAAAAGACTCCACTGATCTCCACTGCTGTTACAAAAAGTGGTGGACACCATTCAGAATAAAAAACACACAAGCAGACACCAGTTCCATGGTGGAAAAATGAAACATATTCAGACAGGTGGCTATGGGTTGTAAAGGTTACTTTCTCTGTTCCTTTTCCAGGATTGTAAGGGGTACAAGTCATAGTTTTGGTATAATCTGATGAAGTCCATCTCTTGGACTAAAGTATTTATAACACTGCATAGAGATGTTCAATTCCCCATCATGGAAATAGTATCCTTTCATGAAAGTTTTCTTTGAAATTTTAATTAAATTATTCTCATGGCAGATAGATGAATGCACGGGGAAGAGCTAACTGTGCCTTACTTTTACAAAAGTAAATTGAGTTCTGACATACAATAAACAGTTAGTGTGGTAAAACAATTCTGATGCACACAGAGTTGCCACTTGTTTTGCTTCCCACAGGATGGTCTCGATTTTGGCCCTGCCCTCTCACCTCCCAGACAGTCTTATCAGTGGGACAGCTGGCCTGGATTCCATTAATACAGCACTTTTGCATTTATTTTCCTGAATGTGCATAGTGCCAAGGACCCCCACACAGACACTTCTCAGCTCAACACCAATGCTATTTTTTTTCCTGATTTTCTTGCTTGGGATGCAGTAAGAGGCTGTTGATTCAGCCAATCAGAGTACAGCATTTCCATTACTTAAAAGTGATAAAGAGTACTTAGCTTGGATGTTGGCACAGGGGGATTAAACCTAGAATAATGTTCAGCTTGTTTACTTTCTGATGTAGTGGACAAAGGATAGTTGACTACATATGTGAAATGAGTTAGCAGTTTGGACAGATAAGCAAGATCCATTGGTTGCTCAGATCATTGAGGGATAGGTGTGCATCACAGGGAACACTGCTTAAGTGGAGCCTTCATCCACTCCACGTAAAGCAAAAATACTTCTCTTGCTCTATTCAAACATAACGTAGACAACTGAAGGGGAAACCATAAATTCACCTCAGTTTTAGCACCTATATCCGTAATGGATAGGGGGAACAACTAAATGTCCCAACATAATCCATTAAGCTACCTGTAGGTTATTTATAAACAACATATTAGGTCTAAAAAAATACCAGTTGATAGTAAAGCTAGGCAAGGTCTTCACAGATCAATAGCACAGTCAGTACCTATGAACTAAAGTGGATTATGTTCCCTTATGTGGGCAAGGGGTGGGAGGTTTGCAGAATAGTTAAGGTGTTCACCTTGCAGACAAAAGGTGCATGGTTTGATTCTCACATGGGGTAACTGGCTGGGCTTAATATGGCCCACAAGGGCAATTAGCCTAGTACTAATCTATGAACATTTACTTAATCTATGAACCTATGAACCTTGTACTTTTGTCTTGAGTTAAATAGAAATTAAGTTATATCTCACCAGTTTCCAAACTATCTTATGTGAGCATTTTTTGCTCATTCCGGGTCACATGATTTAACTGCACATCTCATTTTCCTGAACTTTGACATTTACAGGTAACCTGCAGTTCTGTTTTGTGTTAACGTGCGTTGTTAAAATTCAGACTTGGACATATCTGTGTTGCAAAACCTGCAGATTGTCATTTCAGAGCTAATTGAGCCATCATACCATACTAACGGTGTCCTTCAGAGTCTAAATATTTCCACATCTATTAGTTTTATCTTACCGATGTTAGAAAATATCAGAACCCAATGCTACATTTTAATAGCCTGGGCATTGAAGGTTCTACTGCAGAGAGACAGAATTTAAACTGATTCATTCCAAATATTGAACTATGCATATGATGTGGCTTCACTTTAAACATGCAGTCTTAATGCACTTGTCTTTTTAAATTTAAATTATTTTTCAAAACTTAAACAGTTTTCTCATTTTTTTTGTTATGCTGTTCTGCTGCTGTGACAGTAGCTTTAATTATTCATTACAACTAGTTACATGACCAGTCTGAGTAAAATTTGACACATTTACTCTGGCTAATATTGTGTTAGTTAAAACAGAGAAGGTAGAGGCATCTGCATCACCAGCTCTTCCACTCTTCTAGACTTTGGCAGCACTGAAATAAAGGCTATAGTGACAGATATCTGGATTACCTATAAGCACTGCATTTGATTAGCCCTCCCACAACACTGGCTTGAGTTTTAATGCAGTCAGTATGTCCTTATGCCATGGTGCTGTGGGCCTATCATACACTGACTTTCTTCAGTATAATGTTTTACGCTCTTCATTTGTTCTGATTGTTTACATGTTGTGTTGGCATTTTGTTGTAATGTTTGTTTTAAAAATAATATTAAGTAATTACCAAGTTTCAGTTGCATTTTATCACCAATTCCCCTCATGAACATTTTTACAACTGCTTGTAAAAGGCAAATAGGCTACCTATTCAAGCCAGAGCTACCCTCTTCCTTGGCTTTCTTTTCTTCAAATCCCTAGTCCAATACACAATATCCCTATTAATCATAAAGCTAACTACATCCAGTCCACACTACAACCTATGAAGGCAGTCTACTAATGGCCCTGTTCTCACAGCTCCATCCACTAGACTTCTTACCACAAATCGCGGCTTCTCTGTTCTTGCTCCTAGACCGTGGCAGTCTTTGCTACCTGATCTTGTTAAAGTCAGAGACAACAGTCAAGTTCAGACATTGGTTCAAATGATACCTAACTGAATAATCCAAGTGTACATCAGAAAATTAGGCCAAGTTACCTAACTCCCATAGTTTGCTCTATTACCTGCATCTCAGAAAATCTTAACTGCTTAATTTCCTATCCACTCCAACATTTAAACTCATACCCACTCTTTATCCATCTGCCCTGTCCATTCACTACTATACATCTAATAACCATTTCTAGGGTTATCAGCTTTATTATTGCAGTTCTTGGTTTTCTACAAATTCTACTCTCTTCGTTGCTAAAATTTCCCTCCATACTTGTATATACTAGCTGGACCAAATTTACCTCATCTAAAACACCTGTATTATGCATTATATACTCCTGATCGTATTTCTTTTTAAATGTTCTTGTAAATGTGAGTGTATTTTTTTTACTCTATGTTATGTTATTTAACTATACTGTATAAATTATACCTTTATTGTTACTTTACTGCTGTTACTATTTATGTAACTTGGCCTGCAAATGGTCGTTTGATCAGTGAATTAAGTCAGTATATAAATAATATCCAGTGTGTGTTTTTAAAATAAATATTTGGGGCTATATTAGAACACTGAAGTCTTAAAACTTTGAATGTTCTAATATCGACCCCAATTCAGCGAACACTGTAAATAGCAAAGCTGCAGAACACCAAATTTTTTCCTAGGGAAAGAATTTGCTTGGCCATTTCTGTCAGTTCGCTGTTTTCAGCACTGTGGTGGAAAGTTACGGGTCGGGTTCAGGTAAGTGTGCGATTGTGTGGATGTGAGGGTTAGGGCGCGGGTTAGGTGAGTTAGGGTTAGGGCACAAGTCAGGTAAGTGTGTGATTGTGGCAGATGTTAGGGTTAGGGTGGGGTAGGTGAGTTAGGGTTAGGGCGCAGGTGAGGTGAGTGTGCGATAGTGACGGACATTAGGGTTAGGGTTTGGGTTAAGGTAAGTGGATAGATAGTAGTGTATGTACAGTTTAGTGTAGGGTTAGATGTAGGATTTTAAGTGTATGTGTGTGGATTGCTGTTTTTTTTGTTGTGCTTGTGTTGTGTGTATGTGTTTCGGAACAGCAAATTTTTTTCCCTCGGAAAAAATTTGCTGTTCTGCATGTTCGATATTTTAAGCGTTCGCTGAATAGGGGTCGATATTAGAACATTCTAAGTTTTAAGACTTTGGTGTTCTAATATAGACCCAAATATTTAATTTGATTAATTTGTGGAAGGGGGCTCAGTGTTGTTCATTTGTATTGTGTTTTATATATATATATATATATATATATATATATATATATATATATATATATATATATATATATATATATATATATACACACACACACACACACACACACACACACACACATATATATGGGTCCCCTTCAGATGGTCGAACTTTTAAAAGCTCGACTTTCATATGATTGAGTCCATATGATCGAACTTTTAAAAGTTCGAATGGTCTGAATGGGGATCTCCATAGAGCGTGGAATGGGAAGATTTCCATTTACCGCAATGCTGTGCGATCTCGGAGTTGGTATATTTAAACAGAAGGGAGTGTGGTGGGTGCAGGGGGCCTTGCCCCCCTGCTAGCACTGTTTAGTTTTTTTTTTTTTTTTCTCATGACATAATTATTTACAAAATTCCAGCTAGCTGTGCTGGCAGTACCTCCTTTCATCTCATATGTTCTGCCCCCTCCACTCCAGTACTCCTACAAACAACCCAAAAAGCCTTCAGTGACATCCAAAATTACATCTACTAGTCCCAACTTGTCCTTAATCCTAATAAAACAAAGCTCATGCTCTTCACTGGTACAAAACACATGTTCCCTCACACCCTTCTCTATTTATTCTTCCGATAAAGCTAAAAGTGAGCCAGTATAATACGTTAAGCTCCTCAGGATTACCATTGACAACAATCTCAGGTTTGACAAACACCTAACCATAACTATCAAAAAGGTACACATTAAGCTAGTATCACTTTACAGGGTCAAGCCTTTCCTAACTGACTCCACCAGAAATTCTATATCTAGGACTCATTTAATTTCCACCCTGCTATATACCTCACCAATATTAACAATCCTGAGAAAAACAGATTTAAATAAACTTGAGTCCTGTTATAACAAACCAGCTAGATTTGCCTGTAACCTCCCTTATAGATCACACCATTGCAGAGCACTGCACCAACTAAAATGACTTGAACTTCCTAATCTACTTACCTTCAATCAAGTCTTTACACACATACCATCTTCCACCACCCAAAACAGTGCCCTGCGCTGAAACATCTTGTTCAGTCCCACTCTAGCAGTAGATCCCTAAGATTTACCAACCTTGTTCAGTCCCACTCTAGCAGTAGATCCTTAAGATCTACCAACAAACACTTACTAAAAGTAATCAAAGCCAACAATAGCTATGGGGACTCCCTGTTCTCAAACCAAATATCTAAATCCTGGAAATCCTTACACCAAACAATACTCAGTTATTCCAGCACTCCTAGATTTAAACAGCTACTAAAGAACAACTCAACAACAACTGGTTCTGCTCGTGTACTAAGCCTGACTGAAAATATATTCTTTTCCTCCAACACATTCATACTATTCCTGTCTAGCTCATATTAAGTTTATCCCACTATAGCTAGTTTCCACGCCTTCTTTCCTTTCAAATTTAGTCTCAATGTGTTCCTTCAATGCAATGTGTAGACCTATCTCACTGTACAGGTGTACTTATCAGTTACATGCTATTCTACTTCAAATTTTTATTAATCTATACATATTCTTTTCCTCTGGTGATCCCTCTGCTCTACTGACAACCTCTTTCTTCACCACTTATTACATGTTATTTATGTTTTGTGCCATTCTACTACTGTTATTTCTGAACGATGTATGACTTAAATATGTATTATCTTAAATATACGTGTAAATGTATGTAATGTATTTTTCTTTGCTGATAATATCTCAAAATATTCCATCTGTAATTTTTGTTTACAGAACTTTTCTCCCCAGGCCTCTGCTGAAAAAGGGCCAATGGCCCAGTCAGACCATTCTGGTAAACAAATGAAAAATAAAATTAAATAAAGTCAGGTTCAAAATAAATTCAGGTATACTCTCCAGTCCAGCTGGTGAACCTGGGTATCCTGAGGCAATGTTACAACTGCCTCGTACACAGACAACCCTCTCCTCCTACCACAAAACATTAACGTATGCGAGAGATGCAATTATATAGCTAAACTGGAGGCTAAGCTCTCTCCACCCAAGACTAGAACAGGCAGTCATGAGGAGAACGTTAACACTTGCACCACACCTCCAGCCTCACATACAGATACTAAACCAGCACTGGCAAAAAAATACACATAAATACACTAAATCATACTCGGAGGCTCTAAATAAAAACCTGCAAAAGCATCAGAGACCTCCAAAGCAGACACCCAAAAAACCTACACCTCCCATCACAAACCAGACAAGACATAAAACACAAAATCAGTGTGCCGCACAATCACAGCCCTTAAGGCGAAATAACATACCTAAACACTAGTAATAGGTGACTCTATAATCAGGCACAATGACGTCCCAATCACTAGGCTGGACAAAGAGAAGGTTACTGTTAGCTGCCTGTCGGAAGCCAGAATCCGCCACATAACGCAAGCACTCAGGTCACTCCAGAACAAGTACAAATATGACTCTGTCATTGCTCATGTTGGTGTGAATGACCTGAAACGTACCTCCCTGGACTACATGAAAAGAGACATGGAAGAACTCTCTGATCATGTAGCCTAGGCGGTTATGACCCAGACCTTGAGTAGCATCCTGCCCTCACCAAGAATGATACTGCAGTATAAAGAAAAAATTATCAATTTTAACAATTGACTAAGCTTCTGGTGTCATTCAAAGGGGATCCAGTGTCTGTCAGCCTGGGACGACATGCTCAACAAGCCTCGTTGCTTCGCAAGAGACGGCTTGCACCTGTCACCCCTAGGCTTTCAAATAATGGCCAAGGCTCTTGCTGTCCCCATAGTGCCTTTTTTAGGCAAGGCTCAAAAGTCAAACCCACCTACGTAAACATCACAAATGAAAAAAATGAGGGTTATACTACTCAATGCCAGGAGTTTAAATCTCAAAATGCACGTGCCCGAAGTACTCCTCAGTATGGAGAACGTCGACATCTGTGCAGTAACTTAAACCTGGTTCAAGGTTCCACAGAGCACCCCAGCACTACTGGGCTACAACTCATACACACATTTCGGCCACAGAACATGGACCGAAACACAAAAGGAAGGGGTGTCCATATTCATCAAGGATACCTACACCTCCAGGTTAGTGGCGCAACATGATACTTCTGAGATCATCCATGTGTAACAAACATCGGGCAAATCTGCAATGCAAATTGTTGCCTGCTACAGATCACCTTCCATGACCCAGGACCACCACTCCACCTTTCTGGAGACACTGGAAAACATGAAGGTCCTACCGAACACTCTGATTTTGGGCCATTTCAATTACCCTACCATTAACTGGGAAAACTACTCAAGTACAAACTCCCAGGTCCAGCGCTTCCTGGAATTTATCAACTCAAATGTCATGGATCAGCTGGTAAACTCCCCTACCAGAGGTGAAAACATATTGGACCTGGTCAATACCAACACAGGCAACAGGTGTTCCATACCAGAGGTCAATCCGTCACTGGTTAGATCAGACCATAAACTAATCACTCTGGATGTCCACACCACACCACCACCTCAACCAAGGAAACCACAGTGAAAAACTTTTCTATAGCAAACTTCACCTTACTTAAGACAGAGCTGGTAAGTTTCACAGCCCCCACACTAAAGGATAACAGTGTCCAAGATGCAGGAACCTTTACAAATGCACTCTATGAGCACCTACAAGGATGCATGGATCATACCATCCCTAGCAAAACCAAGACTCGCTCCCCTAAGAGAAGAAAACCAGTCTGGTGGACCCCTGCCATAAACAGGCTATACAATAGAAGAAGGAATCTAGTTCAGAAAAAAAGCAAATCCCAAGAAGGAAAGACATCCCTGATCAGCATCAGTAAGAAACTAAGGTCCCTCATAAAATCCTCCAAGGCTAACTTTGAAAGAAAAATAGCCAAGGATTTGAAAGATAACCACAACCACAAAGCCTTATTTAGCTATGTCAAGAATCTAAGTGGCAACTCACAGATATGCTCTGAACTAGTGCAAAATAGCACAAAATATACTGAACCTACTGATATTGCCAACATCCTGGCAGATAGAGTCAGTGCAAACTTCATCCCCCTCTCACCCCCAAAAGGGCCCACAACAATACCAGAAAAGTGTAGTGTCCCAGAAATCACAGATGCACATGTGAAAACAGCCCTTTCAAAAGCTAAAAGCACAGCGTCAATGGGGCCAGATGGTGTACCAGGCTGCGTCTTGCACGAACTACAGAATGAACTAACCCCCCACCTAAACACGCTGTTTAATCTTAGCCTCTCCACAGGCTATGTGCCCATAGAATGGCGCACAACAACGGTTATTCCGCTCCACAAAGGAGGGGCCACAACTGACCCGGGTAACTATCACCCCATAAGCCTGACTAGCCTGGTCAGCAAGGCTATGGAGCGCTTTATTATGGAACTCATTAACAAAGGCATTGGGAACCTCCAAACACTTGACCCAACCCAGTTCAGCTTTGTTAAGGGCAGATCATGCCTACTAAACCTGGTTGACTTCTTCGAGACAGTCACCAAAGCCATAGATGAGGGGAAGGTGATTCACACAGCCTACCTTGACCTCGCCAAGGCTTTTGACACAATTCCTAACTCGGGAATTATAGAAAAACTCACCAGCCTGAACATAAACCCCTACGTCACGAGATGGGTTGCCAACTGGCTTACAGACAGAACTCACACGGTAAGAATAGTAGGCTCCAGGTCCGACTCTAAACCAGTCACATGTGGTGTCCCACAAGGCTCGGTCCTGGGACCCCTAATGTTCGGCATATACTTCTCAGAAGTACAGGCAAACACAGGAGGACTATGGCTAACCAAGTTCATCAATGACTGCAAACTAGGAGCCATAATTGACTCTTCGACTGACACGGACATTCTCCAAGAGGGCCTTACTGAGACGGACATCTGGTGTCAAAGTCATGGTCTCAAACTAAATGCCAAAAAATGTATAGTCATCCTGTTTGGGAAAAACAAAACACCCATGAATTACCACATAGGTGGCAGCCCCCTTAATACAGAAGCAGTAATAAGAGATCTGGGGACCCAGGTAGATAGCAATCTCTCCTTTGACAATCATATTGCCAAAGTAGTTAGGAAATCCTTCTATTTAGCCCATCTAATTACTAAAGAGTTTGCATCTAGAAATAAAGAGGTTATAGTGCCCCTCTACTCATCACTCATCAGACCCATCATAGAGTACAATGCCCCATTTGGGATGTACCTCACAAGACACTTCCAACAGCTGGAAAGGCCACAAAAGTACCTCACCAAGAGGATTACTGGCCTCAAACATATGTCCTATGCAGCCCTACTAGAAAAACTCCGGCTGTACTCAGTGGCATATCGCTTACTAAGAGGTGATCTCTGCCTGACTTACAAAGCCATGTTCAACTCAGAATTGATGGACATGCTCCACCTAAAGAAATCCAAGTCACTACAAGCCACTCGCTCTAGTGAGCTAAACCTCGCCACAACAATAAATAGAACATGTTAGAGGGATAGATTCCTGTCACAGAGACTCCCCATGATTTGGAACAAAATTCCTAACTACATTAGGCAGAGCCCCTCACTAACACTCTTCAAGAGAAACCTTGACGAGTGGATAGGTAACAGAAAATACACCCCTGGAATCACTTCATTGGTTCTTCTTGACAGAGGCTCAGTTAATTAATCAATGGGGCAGCGAAAGCTGACACACTCTGGCTAGGCTTATAAATGCCCTCGGGCAGATAGCCTAGTACCTACCTATGAACCTGTGAACTATATGGAGGCTAAAATTCCTATTCTGAAAAATAAGAATGTTGCCCTCATTCAGACTTTTTGCTACTGTGTACTTTAAAGGGCAGAGCTATGATTTTAATGCTCAGAGGTGGAGAGATATATTTATTTGTTTATTTTAAACATTAGAATGAAACAATTACATTAGTATAATCTGGTATCAATATGTGGAAAAGATACAGCAAATGTGTCAACATAAATAAAAGTCTTGCTCACAAATTTATTTGTTGCAAGTCATATATCTTACTTTTCAGAAACTGCATATCAGTAGACTTTTTCTTTTGTCCATAGTGCTTTCTTGACAATAATACTAGAGTGGATTATCATTACTTTCTCCAGTGGACTGTGTTTGGTCTGACCCCTCTGCCATGACTTGCTCATTTTAGGTGTCCCAACCCCACACTGGTAATTGTTTCACTGAAATGCATAAGCACATTCAACAGGACAAGGTACTAGTTGACTGCAGATGTATCACTGCTATCAATACTTAAGGAAGTAAAGCCAGACTATTCACCTGAAGGCCTATAGTAAAATTAAAACTCAAATACTTTGGCCACATAATGTGAAGACAGGATTCAATACAGAAGACACTGATGCTGGGAAAGATCAAGGCAAAAAGAAAAAGGGGGCAGCATAGACTAAGTTGGAGACACAGTATTACTGAAGTAAAGAATATGAATTTGCAGCAGCTTAAAGAAGTAGTGGTTAACAGATAAGTCTGGTGAACTAAAGTCCTCTAGGTCACAAAGAACCAGACTTGACCAAATGACTAAACAGCAACAACACATCTTATTATTATTATATCATCTTAATGTAAGTGAATACCAGCTCATACTTCCCAACTATCCCTTTTTTCAGGGCCGTCCCTGATATTGGGTCAGGATTTTGGTCTATCCTCTCTTAAAATCTGTGATTCTTTCCATGAAGTTGGTGTAGTACAATCAACAAAAAAATGGTAGTCAGACTAATTTGATATCAGAAAATCCATACTAATTCAAGTTATTTTATTCTCCACCTTTTAAACCTACTAATAAAGAATGTCCCTCATTATTTTACTGTTTTGGCTTTGCCTCTGATTCTGGAGCCTTGCAATCATAGGTTCATAGGTTCATAGGACGGTACTCTGCTATCAGCCCCAGGGCCTACACAAGCCTAGCCATAAGAATTCCCTGGCTATTTCTTCCCACAATATTTACTTCCCTTCATTTACATTACATTTACTTCATTTACAAAGTACCCGCGGCCACGCCTCTTAATGAAACAGTTGGCAGCTGAGGATGTCATCATCATCATCATAATCTTCTTTTGGCTGTTCCCGTTAGGGGACGCCACAGCGGATCATCTGTTTCCATTTCTTCCTGTCCTCTGCATCATGCTCTTTCATACCAACCGCCTGCATGTCCTCTCTCACCACATCCATAAACCTCATCTTAGGCCTTCCTCTTTTCCTCTTACCTGGCAGCTCCATCCTTAGCATCCTTTTCCCAATATACCCAGCATCCCTCCTCAGCACATGTCCAAACCAATGCAATCTCACCTCTCTTGCTTTGTCTCCAAACTGTCCAACTGAGCTGACCCTCTAATATACTGATTCCTAATCCTGTCCATCCTAGTCACACCCAGTGCAAATCTTAACATCTTTAACTCTGCCACATCCAGCTCTGACTCCTGCCTTTTCGACAATGCTACCATCTCCAACCCATATAACATAGCTGGTCTCACTACCCTCTTGTAGACCTTCCCTTTCACTCTTATTGGTACCCGTATGTCACAAATCACTCCTGACACTCTTCTCCACCCATTCCACCCTGCCTGTACTCTCTTCTTCACCTCTCTTCCACACTCACCATTACTCTGAACTGTTGATCCCAAGTACTTAAACTCATCCACCTTTACCAACTCTACTCCCTGCATCCTCACCATTCCTCTATCCTCCCTGTCATTCACACACACATATTCTGTCTTAGTCCTGCTGACCTTCATTCTTCTCCTCTCTAAAGCATATCACCACCTCTCCAGGGTCCCCTCAATCTGGTCCCTACTCTCACTACCTATCACAATGTCATCTGCAAACATCATAGTCTACGGGGCCTCCTGTCTAATCTCATCTGTCAATCTGTCCATCACCACTGCAAATAAGAAAGGGCTCAGAGCTGATCCTTGATGTAATCCCACCTCCACCTTAAACGTGTCTGTCACTCCCACCGCAGTCCTCACCAATGTCACACTACCCTTGTACATATCCTGTACCACTCTTACATACTTCTCTGCCTCTCCTGACTTCCTCATACAATACCACAACTCCTCTCTAGGCACCCTGTCATATGCTTTCTCTAAGTCCACAAAGACACAATGCAACTCCTTCTGACCTTCTCTGTATTTCTCCAACAACACTCTCAGAGCAAATATTGCATCTGTAGTGCTCTTTCCTGGCATGAAACCATACTGCTGATCACTAATCATCACCTCCCTTCTTAACCTAGCTTCCACTACTCTTTCCCATAACTTCAAGCTGTGACTGATCAATTTTATCCCTCTGTAATTACTGCAGCTCTGCACATCACCCTTATTCTTAAAGATAGGTACCAAAACACCTTTTCTCCATTCCTTAGGCATCCTCTGACTTTCCAAAATTTCATTAAACAATCTGGTTAAAAATTCCACTGCCATTTCTCCTAAGCACCTCCATGCTTCCACTGGTATATCATCTGGGCCAACAGCCTTTCCATTCTTCATCCTCTTCATAGCTGTCCTTACTTCCTCCTTGCTAATCTGTTTCACTTCCTGATTCTCTATCCCCACATTATCCAACCTTCTCTCTCTCTCATTCTCTTCATTCATCAGCCCTTCAAAGTACTCTTTCCATCTACTCAACACACTCTCCTCACTTGTGAGTATGTTTCCCTCACTGTCCTTTATCACCCTTACCTGCTGCATATCTTTCCCAGCTCTGTCCCTCTGTCTAGCCAATCAGTACAGGTCCTTTTCTCCCTCTTTAGTGTCCAATCTCTCATACCATTCTCTATATGCCTTGTGAAATTTACTAATGACAGTAAAGTTGTAGGTATAGTGACCAACTTAAAAGAAAAAGAGAATCTTCAAAGATTTCTAGATATGGTCTATCAGTGGTCATGGGAAAGGAGGTTTATTTCAACACTTCAAAATCTGTGCGATACATTTTAATAGAAGAACTCTACAATGTCCTTTATTGATGAATAATGCCAACAAAAGATAACTACTTATTTTCAACTGTTTTCTGTACTTCTGATTAACTAAAACAATATTTGCTGCATATCTGTTTAAACTGTGCAATTGTTTTTAGGCTTAGTGAATTCAGTCCTTACCTCTGTTCTGATCTTGTATCCCACTCACTCGCCCAACTGTCATTGTGGTATTAAAGCTTGGTGACTTTTGACTTGGCCGCCTCTAGTATAAATTTGATATCAGACACTCCTCCCAGTCCCATTACATCAGCTCATTCTACTGAGTACAGTGAGATCAGTTATGAAGTCCTACCCCTTTAGCTTCTCAACCTTGAATTATCTTCTGCCTCCTCACTTTCTACTTAAAAAAATATTGTGCCTCTTCCTACTTCATTTTCATGCGTGTGCTTAGGTTTAAAGCTAGACAGGGGTCCAGGGAGTAAATATTGTGGGAAGAAATAGCCAGGGAATTGTTATGGCTAGGCTTGTATAGGCTCTAGGGCCGATAGCCTAGTACCAACCTACAAACCTATGAACCTATTCAACTGCATTTAGTTTGCCGCATTTGTTACTGCTTGTAAGTAGCCTTATTAAATTGATGACAGTATTCTACTGAATTGCTGCTTTATTTGAGCTGTTTTGTTACTGTTGTGATTGTGAGCTAATTTATCACATTTGCACGGTTTTAAAGCAATTTATTGATTAACTGCATTTCATTACTGTTTAACTGTATTTCATTGCTATTTACTGCAATTCATTACAGTTTAACTTTATTTTACTACATTTCATTACTGTTTAACTGTACTTTTTCATACTGTGAGTTCTGCTTTTGTCTGTAAGTGGTTAATCTGTGCTTTTTTGTGACTTTTACTGTGTTCTTAACCTATAAATTGAGTAGCGTAGTTTAGATACAGGTTTGCTGCATCCAGAGCTGCAGTTGAACAGTTTTTAATCCTTTTTGAGACATTCCAGCTACAAAATTTCCCTTAGTAGCATTTGTGTGATCATCTAGTAGTACTACTCTTAGACCTTCTATCCTTTACCCTCTTAGCTCTCTCTGGCCTCTCTTCCTCAGTTTCTGACAAATATGGGTTGACAGTTTCCTATGTTTTCCCCTACCAGTCTGGTTAATATAGGCATCCTGAGACAGTGTAGCAACTGCCTCATGTACATGGACAATCCTCTACTACTACCACCTGGGAACACAATTTGTGAGAGATGCAATTACATTAAGAACCTAGAGTCAATGCTCTGTCACTCACAAGCCAGTATATCTGGCACTGAGAGGGCTGTCAGCACAAACACCACACCTCAAACATCACTCACACCTACACAACACACACCCACATATGTGGAGGTCCTCAGCAAAAACAAACCTAAACAAAAGAGACCTCTGAGGAAAAAGCACATGCAGACTCAACTACCCACCACACCACACATAGTCCACACACATGTGTCTCACAGCCACTCAGGCCTAAACATAAACCCAACATATTAGTCATAGGAGACTCCATTGTGAGACACACAGATGTGTCCCTCACCAGGCTGGATAAGGAGAAACTCATGGTTAGTTGTTTGTCATGTGCCAGAATCCACCATATCACCCATGTACTCAAGTCTCGCAACAACAGGTACTGTTATGACTCTGTCATGGTCCATGTTGGTGTGAATGACTTGAGATGTGCCTCCCTGGACTATAGGAGGGGAGACATGATCGAGCTTGCTGAATACGTGTCCTAGCCAGTAATGTTCTTAGCCTTAAGCAGCATTCTACCGTCACCCAGAATGATGCCTCGATACAAGCAGAAAATGATTGACTTTAATAATTGGCTTAGTTTCTGGTGTCATTCCAAGGGGATCCAGTACCTGACAGCCTGGGAAGACATGAGTGACAAACCACGGTGCTTTGCCAAAGATGGCTTGCATCTGTCTCCCTTAAGCTTCAGGCTCCTGGCAAAGATTCTTGCCTCTCTCATTGTGTCTTTTCTAGGCAATGCCATGAGGTCAAAACTACCAACATGAAAATTTCATCAAAATGCAAATTAAAGGTCATGCTGCCAAATGCTAGGAGTCTAAACATGAAACTGCACTCATTGCAAGCATTCTTAACCCTGAAAGATGTTGACATGAAAAAGGAAATACAAGTGTCTCTGTGTGTTTTTGCAATAAACTTGCTCATTTTTGTGGCTTGGGGGTCGTTCATCGTGAATACTGCTTGGTGGTTTTAGTTTTAGTGACTTTTTTGGCAGTATTATCCATTTCTTTACATTTTCTTGGTATGAAAAAGGAAATACAAGTGTCTCTGTGTGTTTTTGCAATAAACTTGCTCAATTTTGTGGCTTGGGGTCGTTCATCGTGAATACTGCTTGGTATTTTTGGTTTTAGTGACTTTTTTGGCAGTATTATCCATTTCTTTACATTTTCTTGACATTTGTGCAGTCACAGAAACCTGGTTCAAAGTTGCAGAGAGCACTCCAGCTATATCAGGCTACTCATCCCATCATACATTCAGACGCCAAAATGAGGGCAGCAAAGCAAAAGGAGGTGGAGTTGCAATATGTAAAAGGCATACACACCTCCAGGCTGGTCAAACAGTATGACGCACAGGAGACACTGCAGGTGCAGTTAACCACTGACAAGACCACTATTCAAATCATAGCTAGCTACAGGCCTCCAACTTTGACTCAAAATGCCCACTCCACCTTATATGGACCTCTTTGAATCTATCAAGATTCTGCTCTTATCCTGGGCAACTTTAACTATCCAGCCATAGATTGGAAAAACTACTCATGCCAAAACACAAATGCTCAAAGATTCCTTGATTTCATGAATGCAAATGACTTGGACCAGCTGGCTGACACCCCAACTAGAGTTGACAATATCTTGGACTTGGTATTAAACAACATGAGTAACCACTGCAGCATCCCTACAGTGCCATCCTCCTTGGTAAGATCCGACCACAAAGTGGTCACTTTTGAAGTCACCATCTCCCCTGACCCCCCCCCCCCCGCAGCTAGGATCAAACAAAAAAAACTTCTCCAAAGCTGATTACAGCTTCCTGAGGGAAGGTATAAACAGCTTCACAGCCCACTTCCCCTCCATAGGAACTGGCACATATGTCCAAATCTACACCAAAGTACTACGTGAGCATTTATATAGCTGCATGGAATCAGAAATACCCAACAGGACAAAATCATGCTCCTCAAGGAAGAGTAAACCTGTCTTGTGAACATCTGCAATAAATAAACTCTATAATAAAAGGAAAAATTGCTGTCCAGGACCAAGAAGGAGCAGGTGCCTAATTGGAAACAATCTCTCCTTAGCCTGAACAAGCAAATAAGAACACTAGTGAAATCCTCCAAATCAAACTTCCAGCCCATACTGGCCACATCTACTAAAGACAATCATAACTCCTTCTTCACATATGTCCACAATCAAAAAGGAAGGACACCACATACACAAATGCTGTAGATATAGCCAACCTGCTGGCAGACAGATTCAGTGAAAACTTCACCCCTCTGCCCCCCCCGATCAGTAAATCAAGACATCCCCAGTACCTGACCCCCCTCCCTTTATCTCTAGGAAGCAAGTTATCATTGCACTCTCAAAGGCAAAAAACACAGCCTCCATGGGACCCGATAGCATCCCACGCTGTATTCTACATGAACTCAGGCAGGAACTTGCAGCACCATTAAGCACCCTATTCAACCAAAGTCTGAGTACTGGCTTCATCCCAGCCAAGTGGAGGAAAACCACTGTCACCCCTTTGCACAAAGGTAGAGCATCCACCGACCCAGGAAATTATAGACCCATCATTCTAACTAGCCTGATCTGCAAGGCCATGGACCGGATTATCATGAGCCTCATTAACAAGGACATTGGCAACCTCCAAACACTCAATACCACACAGTTTGATTTCGTCAAGGGGAGGTTATGCCTGTTAAATTTGGTCGGCTTCTTTGAGATACTCATCAAAGCCATGGAAGAGGGGAAGACAATGCACACTGCCTACCTTGACCTGGCCAAAGCCTTCGATGCTATTCCTCACTCAGGTATAATAGGTTCATAGGTAGGTAGGTACTAGGCTATCGGCCTAAGGGCCTACGTAAGCCTAGCCAATAAGGTTCCCTGGCTTACGCAACCCAAGAAAGTTATTTTCCTGTGCCACTGTCGAGCAGAGAAACAGAAGTGTTCCCCAGGGTGTATTTCCTATTTCCCATGCACTCATCAAGATTTTTGTTGAAGAGTGCTAATGAAGAACTTTGCTTGACATAGATGGGTAGCCTGTTCCAGAGTATGGGAAGTCTCTGCGACAGGAATCTATCCCTCCAGCATGTCCTGTTTATTGTGGTGACAAGGTTTAGGTCCCTAGAGCGTGTAGCTCAGAGGGATTGGGATTTCTTTAGGTGTAGCATGTCCAACAGCTCTGGACATAGCTTTATATGTTAGGCAGAGATCACCTCGGAGTAGGCGATATGCTACAGAGTAAAGCTGGAGTTTTTTGAGGCGGTCAGTGTAGGGCATTTGTTTGAGGCCAGTAATCTTCTTTGTGAGGTACTTCTGTGGCCTTTCCAGCTGCTGCAGATATCTTGTGAGGTACATTCCAAAATGGGCGTTGTACTCTATAATGGGTCTAATGAGTGTCGAGTAGAGGGGAACAATGACCTCTTTTTTCCTGGATGAAAACCCTTTTATGATGAGGTGTGCCACATAGAAGGACTTCCTGACTACTGTGGCGATGTGACTATCAAAGGAGAGACTATTTTCCACCTGGGTCCCAAGGTCTCTTATCACACATTCAGTATTGAGTAGATTGCTGCCTATGTGGTAGTTCATGGGTACAGAGTTTTTACCAAAAGGGATAACACTGCACTTTTTGGCATTGAGCTTGAGGCCATGGCTCTGACACCAGGCATCTGTCTCAGTGAGGCCCTTCTGTAGGATGTCCACATCATTTGGGGACATGACTATGGCTCCTAGTTTGCAGTCATCTGTGATCTTCATTAGCCAGAGGCCTTCTTATTTTAGCTTGTACTTCAGAGAAGTAGATACCAAACAGGAGAGGTCCCAGTATGAAACCCTGCGGTACTCCACTTGTCACTGCTTTGAGGTCAGATTTGGAGTCTGCAAGTTTTACAGTGTGGGTTCTGTCAGTGAGCCAGTTGGCAACCCATCTTGTGATGTAGGGATTTATACCTAGTTTTAGTGAGTTTAGCTATAATTCCAGAATGGGGGATGGTGTTGAAAGCCTTGGCGAGGTCAAGATAGGCTTTGTGAACCACCTTACCCTTATCTACAACTTTGCTGACTGCCTCAAAGAAGTCGATCAGGTTCAGGAGGTATGATCTGCTTTTCACAAACCCAAACTGGGTGGGATCCAGAGTTTGGAGGTTACCATTGTCTTTGTTTATGAGTTCCATGATGATACGTTCCATGGCCTTGCAGACCAGGCTCGTCAGGCTAATAGGTCGATAGTTCCCGGGATAAGTGGTGGCTCCCCCTTTGTGGAGTGGGATAACTGTTGCTGTGCACCATTCAGTGGGCACAAAGCCTGATGCAAGGCTATTATTAAACATGGTGCTTAAGTGGGGAGCCAGTTCATTCTGAAGTTCATGTAAAACGCAGACTGGGATGTTGTCCGGTCCCATGGATGCTGTGTTTTTGGCTTTAGTGAGTGCAGCTTTTACCTGCGTAGTTGTGATTACAGGGACTCTGCATTCTTCCTGTATATATATGGGCCCTTTGTTGGTTGGGGGGGGTGAATTTAGCACTGAACCTATCTGCCAGAATGTTGGCAATATCAGTTGGTTCTGTAATTTTCTTGCCTTTGTGCTGTAACTCAGAGCAGATCTGGGTGTTGCCATCGAGATTCTTGGCATAGCTATAGAATGCTTTGTGGTTGTCCTTAGAATTAGTGGTGATTTTATTTTCATAGCTAACTTTGGAAGATCTTATAAGGGATCTCAGCTTCTTACTGAGGCTGACCAGGGAGCTCCTCCACTCATGGGATTTTACTCTCTTTTGCAACATTTTCTTCCTTCTGTTGTATAGTTTGTTTATGGCAGGGGACCAACAAACTGGCTTACTTTTTTTGGAGGATAGTGCTTGTAGAGTGCATTTATGTAAGATTCAGCAGTGGTAATTGTTTTGTCCATCTGCATGGATGTCATGAAGTTCACCACTTCTGTCTTAAGAAGCATGAAGTTGGCTTTGGAGAAATTTTTTACCGTGGTTTCCTTAATGGGGGTGGGGGCGGGATGTGGATATCAAGGGCGATTTGCTTATGGTTGGATCGGACCAATGAGGAGTTGACTTCAGGTGTGGAACACCGGTCACTCATGTTGGCAATGACTAGGTATAGGATACTGTTTCCCATGGTGGGGGTGTGGATAAGTTGATCCAGGGCACTGGAGTTTATGAATTCCAGAAAGCCTTGAGCTAAGGAGTTGGTACACGAGTAGTTTTCCCAGTTAATGGTGGGGTAGTTGAAGTTGCCCATTATTGGGGTGTTTGGTTGAACCCTAATATTTTCCAGTACATCAACAAAAGAGGAGTGGGAATCCTGGGGCATGGTGGGGGATCTGTAGCAAGGTACAATTTGGATTGCAGTTTTGCCCAGAGTTAGTTGCACTTGGATAACCTCGGATGCATTATGCTGAGCAACTAGACTGGAGGTGTGGATATCCTTAATGAATATGGACACACCTCCGCCTTTGGTGTTTCGGTCCAGGTTACATGGCCGAAAAGTGTGGTATGAGTAATAGCCTGGTAGTGCATGGGTGGTCTCTGGATCCTTGAACCAGGTCTCAGTCACTGCACAGATATCGATGTTCTCCATTTCAAGGAGTGCCTTGAGTGAGTGCATTTTGTGATTTAGACTTCTAGCATTGAGTAGCATTACCCTCAGTTTTTGCTTGCCTGTTCCTGTTACGGTGCTAAATTTGTTATTTGAACCTTGCCTAAGAAAGGCACTATAGGGGCAGCAAGAGCCTTAACCAGTAGCCAGAATCCCAGGGGCGACAGGTGCAGGTCATCTGTGGCAAAGCATCATGGTCTGTCGACAATGTCATCCCAAGCAGATAGATACTGGATCCCCTTAGAATGACACCAGAAGCTTAGCCAATTGTTGAAGTCAATCATTTTGTCCTTGTACTGTGGTATCATTTGGGGCAATGGCAGAATGCTACTCAGGGCTAGGGTCATACCTGCTTGGACTACAAAATTGGAGAGCTCTTCTACATCTCTTTTCATGTAGTCCAGGGAGGTACGTCTCAGGTCATTCACAACAACATGGACAATGACAGAGTCATATTTGTACTTGTGGAGTGACCTGAGTGCGGGGGTTATGTGGTGAATCCTGGAACCTGACAGGCAGCTTACAGTAACCTTCTCCTTGTTTAGCCTGGTGAGTGGGACATCAGTGTGCCTGACTATAGAGTCACCTATGACTAGTGTGTTGGGTGCGTTGTTTTGCCTTATTGGCTGTGGTTGAGTGGCACACTGAGTCTGTGGCTATGTGTCATTTGGGTTGTGTTGGGGAATGGAGGTTGCTTGCGTTTCTGCTTTGGAGGTCTTTGTTGCTTAGACAGATTATTATTGAGAGCCTCTGTGAATGTTTTTGTGTTACTGTATGTGGATTTTGGTGATGTAGATTTAGTGAGACTATGTGATGAGTGTGGTGTGGTGCAGATGTTTACCTTCTCCTCATGACTGTCAAGTTCAGTCTTGGTTGGAGAGAGCTTTACCTCCAATTTGGCTAGATAAGTGCATCTCTCACAGGTTGTAGTGTTGGGTGGTAGGAAGAGAGGGTTGTCTGTGTACATGAGGCAATTTCTACATTGCCTCAAGATGCCCAAATTCATCAGATAGACAGGAGAGAGCACTGGGAGCTGACCCTTGGACATGCCTGAATAAAAAACTGTTTTCCTCTAGGTAAGTGAGGAAAGTGAGTACAAGAGCTGTTTTTCTCTAAGCAAGTGAGGAAAGTAAGTACAAAAACTGTTTTCCTCTAGGTAATGAGGAAGATTGAGTGCTATAGTAATTAGTCTCTTACTATAGTCTCTATAGTAATTAAACTCTCTCAACTAGGCATCAATCCATGTTACCAGATGAGTAGAAAACTGTCTCACTGATAGAACCCACCTAGTCAAAATAGGGGAAGCCACCTCAAGCAGTGGACCCATAATGAGCGGTGTACCCCAGGGATCAGTCTTGGGTCATCTGTTGTTTAGGATATACTTTTCTGAGGTGCAGGCCAAAACCAGTGGCCTATGGCTGACTAAGTTTGCAGATGATTGCAAGCTGGACACTGTCATCAATTCCCCTAGTGATGTGGACATCCTTCAAGAGAGTCTCACCCAAACAAATGACTGGTGTCAGAAACATAGCATCACAGTGAATACCAAAAAGTGCATCATCATCATCCCCTTTGGGGAGAGTGACGTCCCTACAAATTATCACATTAATAACAATCCATATTTTACCAGATGAGTAGAAAACTGGCTCACTGATAGAACCCACCTAGTCAAAATAGGGGAAGCCACCTCAAGCAGTAGACCCGTAATGAGCGGTGTACCCCAGGGATCAGTCTTGGGGCCTCTGTTGTTTAGTATATACTTTTCTGAGGTTGTATTGTTCATAGCATAATGTCTGCTGCTTTCCATTGTTAATCCCCTAAACCTAATCTTCCTCTACATACTTGCTCTAGCCTCATCTGACCATAGCCTCTCTCTGCTACTGTGCCTCGTTACACCCTCCTTTCTTCTCTAAACATCTCTTACCTTCTACCTTCCCCTCTACATTTGCAATATTAACTAACTCAGTGTTGTCTCTCTCACCTCTACAGTAATCCATCCTGGGTGCTCCCTCCCTGCTTTAAACACAAAATGAATACCTCCAGCCATCACCTGAAGACCCTGAATTGGCCAGCTTGCCTGGTACTTAAAAAAATACTACTGAAAAGACCCCTCCAACAAGATTGTGTAAATGTATGTTGCTTAACACTAATTAAATGTAGACTTGATGTACTATCTATAGAGTTAATCTGCCCTCCCGTGTATGCGTTCTAGCAGCCTACCTCAGACCATTTGCCCTCTCTCCCTCCTGTTATCACTACCCTAGAATATATTTAAACCATAGGCTTGTCCAACTATCCCTGCTGTTTGCTATCTCCTTCTACCATTAGGTGGCAGCATCTACCAATATAAATAGATATTCTTTATAATCCCAACAAGTTTTATTTTTTCACAAACAGTTGGTTATGAGTTAATATCCTTAGACTGTAAATATTTTCTCCCCCCTGCTAAACCACCTTCTGTAAAGGAAGCCTTCTTTTTCTGGCTGGAAATATTTAGGTCATACCTTCCAACTACAGCCTTTAAACTGCTCTTTGCTGACACTTTTTCTGCCATACTCACCTCTAGTGTTTTTCCCACTCCGTTCGCCCTACATGCTCACTCCGCTCCCCTACCCTGCCCCCATTTCCCACCCGCCCCAGTACTTCTAGCTTTATTCCTATCTTACCCCACCCTCTCAGCCTAATTACCCAGTACCAGCTCCCCCTCATTACTCCTCCCACCTATAGCCATACTTCTTAAAGTCTGTAATCTGTACTCCACCCAATAATTATAGTCCCCTCCTCTTTCCTTAAATCTCTAGAATACCTCCATCACTTTTTAAACCCTTTCTTCTTCATAGTCTTCTCTATTTTCCTAACCACTCTCTCTCTGCTCCAACATGCTCTCCTCAAGTTATCACACCCTCCAGCCTCCTCTTTCTGTTCCTACCTCCCTTATATTATGCTACCTCATATTCCACCTATGCTTGTCCAATACCACCTACAAAGATGACTACCATACAAACCCACCTACCTCCTCAGTCTTACTCCCATTTCCACTCTATCTCCTCTTTTCTCATTCAGACCAACCCTCTGCCCCTATTCCACCCAAAACTCTTCTTCTCTAAAGTCAAGATACTGCCACCTGCTCCAGTCTACAATCTACCAAAATTCATGCCTGGCAGACCAATATGGCTAAAGGATATCTCCTTCAACAACCTATTCCAAGCTGGTGATATCCACCCTAACCCTGGTCCTACAACTTTTATTAAGAACACTCATCCCTTACCCTCTTCCTCCTATCTCAACACCCTAAAGATTTTTACAATTAATGCACAAAGTTTAAACAACAAAGTACACCAATTTCAAGCTTGGTTCAGCCATAACCAACCAGATATCTTAGCCATCTCTGAAACCTGGCTCAAGCCCTTTATCTCTGTATCTGAGATTCTGCCCACAGGATTTCGTTGTCTCAGAAATGACCGACTAAATAAAAAAGGTGGAGGCACTGCCCTAGTCTTCTCCAACTTTCTTACCTTAATTCCCCTCCAAATTCCAATTCCTCAGTTCCAGAACACTGAACTAACTGCTGGAATTCTAAAACTAAATAAACATAAAAGTATCTGCATCATTGCGCTATATATATCTCACCTGGTAACAATATCTCTACACTCAAACATATTCTCCTATGGGCCGCTACTGAAATTAACTATGAAACTTATATCCTTGGTGATGTGAATATTGACTGGAATAAAATCAATTGCCCCTCTCCCTCCCTATCCATTATCCTCTATAACCCCACTCAAATCATCCTCTCCATTACTGGACCTAACAAAATAAACACTCCCGGATCCACTATAGATTGAATCCTAGTCTCAGATCCAAATAAAATACCCAATTATGGCACAATGCCTGATACCTTTAGCAACCACTTCCCAGCCTTCATGCATCGCTCAACTAGTTCCTCCCCACACCAGCATCAGTGCATTCAAACTCGTAACCTCAGTAGCTTCAACCCAACTACTTTCTCAAATACTTTCAAACAAATGAACTGGCAAATTCTAAACATCCTTCCTCTTGACAAGGCTATAGAATACTTCAACTCTGTCTTCCTTGATACTTTAAACTCACTAGCCCCACTAAGAAACAAAAGGATAAAAACTAAAACTGCTCCTTGGCTATCCAAAGAGACAAAACAAATTATGCACCACAGAGACAAACTATGGAAGCTTTACCAAAATAATAAACTGGACAATATCTTGCTCCAATATAAACAGCTCCGCAACCATGCAAAACAACTAATCACCAAAGACAATAAATCCTATTATATCAAACTTCAGTCCAATAACAATAGAAATCCCCAAAAAATCTGGAACTCAGTAAACTCACTCCTCAGTCCAGGCTCCAAGAATAATCCCTGTCCTGACCCAAGTAAATCTGATCTCGAACTAGGCTCTGAATTTAACTAATTTTTCATAGACACTATTACTACCCTCACCAAGACATTTCACAATAATAACCCAACTGCTCTATACTCTCACCCTTCTAACTCACCTCATCTGTTTGAACTCAAACCCATCTCCACTAACTTTATAAAAAAACTTTTGTCCAAACTTAAACCTTGCTCCAACGCTCCAGACAATATTCCCTCTTCCTTCCTAAAATATGCTGCTGATGGCATTGCACTCCCAATCAGCATCATTATCAACCGATCCATTAAAGAATCATATGTCCCCAAACTCTGGCACTCAGCTTATATTCTTCCTGTTCATAAAGGAGTCAAAAATAGCAGCATCTCAAACTTTCGCCCCATTGCTTTGCTCTCACCAATCTCCCTAAATCCTAGAAAAATGCATCCACCTCCAACTTATGCCTTTCCTGACCCAAAACAATCTTCTCACTCCTACTCAGCATGGCTCCCATCCAGGCCATAGCACAATAACCGCTCTACTCTCTTTCCTAGAAACTGTCAATCAAGCCCGAGATTCAGGCCACTTAGTTTCAACTGTTGTACTTGCTCTGTCTAAAGCCTTTGATACTGTTTCCCACAAGTATCCTCTCTGTCATCTCTCAACCATAATCTCTCACATAATGCTTTATCCTGGTTCTCTAGCTATCTATCAGACAGATCACAGGCAGTCGAATGGAAGAACTCCATCTCTTCCTTCCTACCTACCCCAACTGGCGTACCACAGAGATCCATCTTTGGGCCAATGCTTTTTAACATCTTCATCAATAACTTTCACACTGCTATTCCTGATGCTAAAATCATTCAATATGCAGATGATCCAACCACAGTCTGCTCTACCTCAAACCTCTCTGAATTGCTGACTAAAACCCAAACTGCCTTCTCAACAACTGAAAACTGGATGTGCCAATACCACCTCTCTCTCAATGCAAATAAATCAAAGATTCTACTATTCCCTCCCACAAAGACCCTCTCCTATGATAAAACAACTTCAAAGTCTATAGTCAAACCAACTCACCTATAGAAGTAGTCCTATCTGCCAAACTACTTGACATTACTGTAGATGAACACCTCAAGTTTGATATTCATATTCAACAAAATATTAAGAAAACCCACCAAAAGCTAGATATACTGTATAGGAATAATCGCTTTCTCTCCATCTCTACCAGGCAAACTCTGGCCTCGACTTATCTTTTTGCATCCTTATTATGTGGAGCCCCTCTCCTAACCAAACTGTCCTCCTCTATCACCTCTAAATAGAAAACTGCTACAACAAAATCTCTAAATTTGCTTCTAAATCTAAAAATACCACCCATCACTGCCTATCCCTACAATCCCTGAATTGGCTTGAATTCCCAAACTACCTAGACTATCTCCAACTCACTACTGCACATAGACTCATATTTCACCCAAAAAAATGTCCCGCTCTAACATCCTTCCCCCTTATAAACCCAACAGAGCTGAAAAAGAACAAAAATGTATTTGCAGATAAAAGAGAGGATCCAAAAATTGTTTTTACAACCTTTAATGTGAGCGCTTTCGTCAGAGACAGTGCTCTGACTTCTTCAGACAAAGAAAAGACAACCACAGCAAACTTTAAATACTAAACCAATTAATTAATTAACTCATTTTGTAATCTATTTAAAGTTGCAGTCCTCTATTATTACATAAATACATAGAATCAATTTCTTATTTAAACATTGTTAAACCATTATTAAGACCTTGTATAAAATATAAATATGTGTTAAAAAAAAAAAATATATATATATATATATATATATATATATATATATATATATATATATATATAATGATAAATCAATATGGATACTAAAAATGCATTATATACACAAAAATGTATAAAATTATGAAAACAATATATATAAGCCTTAAATAAAAGGTTAATAGTATTATATATATTATTTAAAAATCTAATAACTTGATGAACAACATATATATGTCCATGAATACTTTATTTACCAGTATGATGAAAAAAGAGCGATTGTTTATAAAGGCTATTATCTACCAAGTGCTTTAAGCTTTAGGATGCATTTTAAAGATACATATTCATTCAGGCCCGGTGGAATATATGCTGAGGTACGAACTTGCCACATAAGTTCTTTTTCCTCCAATTTAATTCCCACAGACCACATCTCATGTCTTGTACAACCTGTTCTAATACTGCAAAATGAAAATTATGTGTTGGGTTTTCAATAATATGTTTGGCCAAGGCATTTGTAATCATTTTCTTACCTATACTATACTGATGTTCATATATACGTTGTTTAATCTTTCTTACTGTTTTTCCTATATAGTATGCATTACATAGTCCGCATAAGGCCACATATACCACTCCCTTAGAATTGCAATTGTATTTGTCTCTAATAGTGTAATTCTTGTCATTAATATTCAGTCTGTTGCCTGTTTTTATGAATTTACACTGTGCACAACAACCGCATTTACTCATTCCAGTATTAATTTTGTATCCTTTTTTCTGCATTTCCAATAAGCATTTGATGTTAGGTCCCCTTCTATAGGTTAAACTGGGGTCTAGCCCCAACACTTTATTTAAATTACTATCTGCAGCAGTTATACCCCAATTTTTAACTATGATGTTCCTAATAAATGCGGCATCCATAGAATAAGTAATTAGGAAATTGTTTCCAATACTGGACGTGTTATCACTGTTGCTTACAGTCTGTGTAAAATTATCATATTGATAAACATCATAACCTTTTTGAAGTATAGGTTTAAATTGCCCTGATATTCGCTTAGAATCAACTTCCTGAAAAATATGATTAAGAAAATTCTCTGGATACCCTCGCCATATGAACATGGTGGTTAAAAGCTGACATTCAGCTCTATAATCATCATTATCTGCCACCATTCTTGTGGCTCTAACTGCTTGCCCCTTCACCACTGCTTTCTTCTGATAATGTGGATGACTACTCGTGAAATGCAAAAATCCATTTGAATATGTGGGCTTGCGGTATATGGTACTCCTTTATCTATTATAGACTACATCTTTTGTTAATCTGACATCCAAGAAATTGATGGATTCCACTCCTATTTGAAAAGTGAATTCCAGGAAATTAGTCATCTGAGTCATGGTTTCAATAAATGTCTCAATAATATATATTTCTCCCTCCCATATAAAACACATGTCATCCTGGTATCTGGTATACCAAATCACATGGGTCTTAAAAAGGGGGTTATTGAATAACAATGTTCTCTTCCAATATGCCATGACACAGTTCGCGAAACTCCCTCCACAGGTTCATAGGTTCATAGGTTCATACTAGGCTATCTGCCCGAGGGCATTTACAAGCCTAGCCCATAGTTTTGTGGCTTACGCCACCCCTTTAGTATGGGGAACTATATCCATTATTTTGCTGTGCCTCTGTCGAGCAGTGACACTGAGGTAATCCCTGGGGTATATCTGCGATCTCCCATCCATTGGTCAAGATTTCTCTTAAACAAGGCCAGCGAGGTGCTCTGCCTCACATATACCGGGATTTTGTTCCACAGCATAGGGAGTCTTTGGGTGATGAATCTATCCCTCCAGCACGTCCTATTAATAGCCGTGTCGAGGTTTAAGTCTCCGCCTTGTGGCTCTGACGGATCTAGATTTTTGAGGTGAAGCATATTCATCAAATCTGGGTTTGACATGGCCTTGTATGTTAGGCAAAGGTCACCTCTGAGCACTGAATAGAGCTGGAGTGCTTTCAGTCGGGCAGCATAGGACAGATGTTTGAGACCCTTTATCCTTTTGGTGAGGAACTTTTGTGGCCTCTCCAGCTGCTGCAAGTGTCGGGTCAGATACATTCGAATGGGGCATTGTACTCAATCATTGGTCTGATGAGTGATGAGTATAGGGAGACTATGACCTCCTTGATCTAGATGAGAATCCCTTCATGATAAGGTGGGCAATGTAGAAGGTCTTCCTAACTACTTTAGCTACATGGGTGTCGAATGACAGACTACTATCAACCTGGGTCCCCAGGTCCCTGATAACTTCTTCTGTGCTCAGTGGATTGCCACCTATTTGGTAGCTAGGGGTAACCTTGTTTTTCAAGGGTATGACTATGCATTTTTGGCATTTAACTTTAGGCCATGGCTCTGGCACCAGTTATCCGTTTCTGTGAGACCCTTCTGAAGGATATCTGTGTCAGATGTGTTTTCTACTATGGCCCAGTTTGCAGTCATCTGCAAACTTTGTCAGCCATAACCCTTCTGTGTTTGCTTGTACTGAAAAGTAGATGCCAAACAAGAGTGGGCCCAGGACTGCGCCCTGTGGTACACCACTTGTGACAGGCTTTGAGTCTGACGTGGCGCCAGCAACTCTGACCCTGTGGGTTCTGTCACTCAGCCAGTTTGCAACCCATCTTGTGATGTATGGGTTAACATTTAAGCTGATGAGTTTTTCAATGATACCCGAGTGGGGTATTGTATCAAGGTCTTCACCAGATCGAGGTAGGCTGTATGGACTGCCTTTCCTCATCAATGGCTTTGGTGACTGTTTCAAAAAGTCAACCAAGTTTAGAAGGCATGATCTGCCTTTGACAAAGCCAAACTGGGATGGATCCAAAGTCTGCAAATTCCTATGTCTTTATTTATGAGGTCCATTATGATCCTCTCCATGGCTTTGCAGATAAGGCTTGTCAAGCTAATGGGCGGTAATTTCCAGGGTCGGTGGAGGCACCGCCTTTGTGAAGTGGGACCACAGTTGCAGTGCGCCACCCCTGGGTACGTATCCAGAGGTAAGACTATGATTAAACAGCTGTCCTAGCTGTGGGTTTAATTCCTCGTTGAGTTCGTGGAGCACACAGCCGGGACACCATCAGGTCCCATGGATGCTGTGTTTTTGCTTTGAGAGAGCAGTTCTCACTTGGGCGTTGGAGATGTTTGGGGGGCTGAAATCGCTTGGTATAGATATCTCTCCTTTTGTGATTAAGGTGGGGTAGAAGTTTGCACTGAACCTGTCAGCCAGTATGTTGGCAATGTCTGTAGGATCAGTAATCTTCACATCATTTTGAACTAGTTCTGAACATATCTGGGAGTTTCCTCCCAGGTTTCTAACATAGCTAAAGAAGGCCTTATGATTGTCTTTTGAGTCTTTAGCTATTTTTCTCTCAAAATTTGCTTTGGATGATTTTATGAGAGCTCTTAGTTTTTTACTTATAGTGATCAAGGGTGTCTTACCTTTTACGGATTTTGCTCTATCTTGTAGTAGCTTCCTCCTTTTGTTGTAGAGTTTGTTTATGGCTGGGGTCCACCAGACTGGACGCTTGCCTTTGGTACAAAGAGTCTTTGTTTTGCTTGGGATTGCCTTATCCATGCAGTCCTGCAGGTGCTGGTAGAAGGCATTTGTAAGTGATTCAGTGGCTTGAGTACTGTTTTCCGCTCGGGGCCTTAAAGGAGACCACACTAGTCTTTAGAAGTGTGAAGTCGGCTTTGAGAAGTTCTTTATTGTGGTCTTTTTATTTCAGGTGGGGTGGGATGAGGACCTCCAGCGAGATTAGTTTGTGATCTGATCTCACCAGTGAGGGGTATACTTCGGTGTTGAACATTGTGCTCCCATGTTCGTGATGATGAGATCAAGTATGTTTTCTCCTCTTGTGGGGATGGTGACTAGTTGTTCCATGGCATTTGAGTTTATGAATTCCAGGAACTTTTGGGCTAGGGTGTTTGGGCTTGAGTAGTGTTCCCAGTCTATATTAGGGTAATTGAAGTCACCTAGTATGATGGTGTTTGGTGATACATTTATCCCTCTAGTGTTTTCAGGAAGGCCATGTGAGGTTCCTGAGTTTGTGAGGGTGGCCTGTAACATGCTACAATTTGCAGAGCAGTCTTGCCTATGGTTAATTGCACCTGGATGGTCTCCGATGCATCATGCGCTGCCACCAGTCTTGAGGTGTGGGTGTCCTTGATGAATATGGATACCCCCCCTCCTTTCTTGGTATTGTCCGGGTTTTGGGGCCGGAACGCATGATATGAGGTAAAACCTGATAGTGCTGGGGTGCTCTCAGGAGCCTTGAACCAGGTTTCTGTCACAGCACAGACATCGATGTTCTCCATACTGAGAAGGGCCTCGAGTGCGTGCATTTTGAGATTTAGACTTAGACAGGGAGAGTCCATCGCGACTCCTCTTTTTTGTAAGTATATGTCACCATCAAAACACATATAATTATTAGATAAAACTATCTCAAGGAGAGTTTCAACCACATATATATCATTCTCATCCATACCTTTGATGGTTAGAAACTCCCTAACCCATTCAACTCCCAGTTTTTGAGGGATGACTGTATAAAAGTCCTTTATGTCAACTGTTAAAAAGATTTAGTCATTTTTAAAATCTAGATTATTAATATTATCAAGGAAGCTCCAAGAGTCATGACAAATTTGGGGTTCACTTTTGATCAACGGTTTTAATTTATGATCAATGAACTTAGCACTAGCATAAGTTACAGACCCTCGCCCATCTACTATTGGTCTGAATGGGGGGGTTATTACTGTTTTTGTGAATCTTTGGAGACCCAAAAAGAGCTGGGATTCTTGGGGCTAACATCAGCAAATAATGGTATGTATCTATATCAATACTGCCCTCCAAGAATAAATCTTGCAATATAACATTAATTCTTCGATAAGCTCCATGCACTTCATTGATACTGACTTTCTCATACACATTTGTATCTAAATATTCAGACATTTTATTATTATAATCACTTGTATTCATGAACACCAGACCCCCACCTTTATCCGGCTTCATTACTCTAATATTAAAAACATTTAGCAAATTAATTACTTCCAATTCTTCATCAGAAATATTCTTTTGTGAATTTTTAGAATTTTGCTGATAAAACAAGTTGTTATTTAATGCTCTAAAATCAACCTCACATATTTTTTCGAATGTTGCTAAAGATTCATTCAATGGTGGATTAAACAAACTAGAAACCCTCAGAGTATTGGTAAGAGATGAATTTATACCCATTAATACATTAAGGTTCAGCTTACGCACAAATAACTTTAAGTCTATAATAGTTTTTACATAATCAGCTCTCCTATCTGGTACATAGGAGAGCCCTTTGGCAAGTGTTTTGACCATGACATCAGTTATGGTCACGGAGGTAAAGTTATAAATTTTAAAGTCTCCCTCTACACTTACATGTATTTCTGGAACAAGTTGGCTTTGCTTATTCATCTCTTCCACCTGTTTTGTCGTTTCCTTCTCTAAATAAAGGTGGGGTTCTGGTGTTCATGAACACAAGTGATTATAATAACAAAATGTTTGAATATTTAGATACAAATGTGTATGAGAAAGTCAGTATCAATAAAGTGCATGGAGTTTATCGAAGAATTAATGTTATATTGCAAGTTTTATTCTTGGAGGGCAGTATTGATATAGATACATATCATTATTTGCTGATGTTAGGCCTAAGAATTCCAGCTCTTTTTGGGTCTCCAAAGATTAACAAAAACAGTAGTAACCCCCCATTCAGACCGATAGTAGATGGGCGAGGGTCTGTAACTTATGCTAGTGCTAAGTTCATTGATCATAAATTAAAACCGTTGATCAAAAGTGAACCCCAAATTTGTCATGACTCTTGGAGCTTCCTTGATAATATTAATAATCTAGATTTTAAA
Source organism: Protopterus annectens (assembly GCF_019279795.1). Taxonomy (NCBI): domain Eukaryota; kingdom Metazoa; phylum Chordata; order Ceratodontiformes; family Protopteridae; genus Protopterus; species Protopterus annectens. The sequence goes on from NC_056726.1 coordinate 723,332,898, forward strand.
AATGACTACATCTTTTTAACAGTTGACATAAAGGACCTTTATACGGTCATCCCTCAAAAATTGGGAGTTGAATGGGTTAGGGAGTTTCTAACCATCAAAGGTATGGATGAGAATGATATATATGTGGTTGAAACTCTCCTTGATATAGTTTTATCTAATAATTATATGTGTTTTGATGGTGACATATACTTACAAAAAACAGGAGTCACGATGGACTCTCCCTGTGGAGGGAGTTTCGCAAACTGTGTCATGGCATATTGGGAGAGAACATTGTTATTCAATAACCCCCTTTTTAAGACCCATGTGATTTGGTATACCAGATACCAGGATGACATGTGTTTTATATGGGAGGGAGAAATATCTATTATTGAGACATTTATTGAAACCATGACTCTGATGACTAATTTCCTGGAATTCACTTTTCAAATAGGAGTGGAATCCATGAATTTCTTGGATGTCAGATTAACAAAAGATGCAGTCTATAATAGATATAGGAGTACCATATACCGCAAGCCCACATATTCAAATGCATTTTTGCATTTCACGAGTAGTCATCCACATTATCAGAAGAAAGCAGTGGTGAAGGGGCAAGCAGTTAGAGCCACAAGAATGGTGGCAGATAATGATGATTATAGAGCTGAATGTCAACTTTTAACCACCATGTTCATACGGCGAGGGTATCCAGAGAATTTTCTTAATTGTATTTTTCAGGAAGTTGATTCTAAGCGAATATCAGGGCACTTTATACCTATACTTCAAAAAGGTTATGATGTTTATTAATATGATAATTTTACACAGACTGTAAGTAACAGTGATAACACGTCCAGTATTGGAAACAATTTCCTAATTACTTATTCCATGGATGCCGCATTTATTAGGAACATCATAGTTAAAAATTGGGGTATAATTGCTGTGGATAGTAATTTAAATAAAGTGTTGGGGCTAGACCCCAGGTTAACCTATAGAAGGGGACCTAACATCAAATGCTTATTAGAAATGCAGAGAAAAGGATACAAAATTAATACTGGAATGAATAAATGTGGTTGTTGTGCACAGTGTAAATTCATAAAAACAGGCAACAGATTGAATATTAATGACAAGAATTACACAATTAGAGACAAATACAATTGCAATTCTAAGGGAGTGGTATATGTGGCCTTATGCGGACTATGTAATGCATACTATATAGGAAAAACAGAAAGAAAGATTAAACAACGTATATATAAACATCAGTATAGTATAGGTAAGAAAATGATTACAAATGCATTGGCCAAACATATTATTGAAAACCCAAAACATAATTTTCATTTTGCAGTATTAGAACAGGTTGTAAAAGACATGAGAGGTGGTCCGTAGGAGGTAAAATTGGAGGAAAAAGAACTTATGTGGCAAATTCGTACCTCAGCATATATTCCACCGGGCCTGAATGAATATGTATCTTTAAAATGCATCCTAAAGCTTAAAGCACTTGCTAGATAATAGCCTTTATAAACAATCGCTCTTTTTTCATCATACTGGTAAATAAAGTATACATGGACATACATATGTTGTTCATCAAGTTATTAGATTTTTAAATAATATATATAATACTATTAACCTTTTATTTAAGGCTTATATATATTGTTTTCATACATTTTTATACATTTTTGTGTATATAATGCATTTTTAGTATCCATACTGATTTATCATTATTTTTATATTTATATATATATATATATATATATATATATATATATATAGGTTCATAGGTTGATACTAGGCTATCTGCCCTAGGGCATTTATAAGCCTAGCCAGAATGTGTTTGGCTTTTGCCACCCTTTTAGATTAGTTGACTGTGCCTCTGTATAGTAGGTCACAGAAGGTAGCCCTTTTAAGGTTAGTTTACTGTACCTCTGTCAAGCAGGGACACAGAAGAGATCCCAGGGGTAAACTTACGATCTCCCATCTACTCGTCAAGATTTCTCTTGAAGAGGGTCAGTGAGGGGCTCTGCCTAACATGGATTGGTGTTTTGTTCCAGAGTTAGGGGAGCCTCTGGGATATGAATCTGTCCCTCCAGCATGTCCTATTTATTTTTGTGCTGAGGTTCAAGTCCCTGAAGCATGTATCTCTAAGGGATTTGGATTTCCTGAGGTGAAGCATGTCCATTAATTCTGGGTTGGACATGGCTTTATACGTCAGACACAGATCACCTCTGAGTAGGCGGTACGCAATGGAGTAGAGCTGAAGTTTCTTTAGCTGAACTGCATAGGGCATCTGTTTGAGCCCCTTGATCCTCTTGGTGAGATACTATTGGGGTCTTTCCAGTTGCTGAAGGTGTCAGGTAAAGTACATCCCAAATGGGACATTGGACTCAATTATGGGCCTAATAAGTGATGAGTAGAGGGGCACAATGACCTCTCTTGATCTAGATATGAACCCTTTCATGATAAGGTGGGCTATATAGAAGGTCTTTCTAACTACTTTGGCAATGTGATTGTCAAAGGAGAGATTGCTATCTACTTGGGTCCCCAAGTCCCTAATTACTTCTTCTGTACTTAATGGATTACCACCTATGTGGTAATTTGTGGGCACTTTGTTTTTCCCAAAGGGGATGACTATGCACTTTTTGGCATTTAGCTTTAGGCCATGGCTCTGGCACCAGTTATCCGTCTCTGTGAGACCCTTTTGGAGGAAGATTGTGTAAGCCAGAGAGTTGATTACAGCACCCAGTTTGCAGTCATCTGCAAACTTGGTCAGCCATAGTCCATCCATGTTAGCCTGTACCTCGGAGAAATATATACCGAACAAGAGAGGTCCCAGGACTGAGCCTTGTGGGACACCACTTGTAACTGGTTTAGAGTCTGACATGGCACCTGCTATTCTGACCATGTGGGTTCTATCCCTGAGCCAGTTTGCAACCCATCTTGTGACATAGGGGTTGATATTTAAGCTGGTGAGCGTATTTATGATGCCTGAGTGGGGTATCGTGTCGAAGGCTTTTGCGAGGTCCAGGTAGGCTGTGTGGACTACCTTCCCTTCATTTATGGCTTTGGTAACTGTTTCAAAGAAGTTGACCAGGTTCAAGAGGCAAGATCTGCCCCTAACAAAGATGAATTGGGTAGGATCCAGTGTCTGGAGGTTCCCAATGTCTTTGTTTATGATTTCCATGATGATACGCTCCATAGCTTTGCAGACCAGGTTAGTCAGACTTATAGGGCGATAGTTCCTGGGGTCTGTTGTGGCACCACTTTTGTTGAGTGGGACCACTGTTGCTGTATGCCATTCCTTGGGTACATATCCTGTAGTAAGGCTTAGATTGAACAGTGACTTTATATGAGGGTTTAGTTCTTCTTGGAGCTCATGTAAGATGCAGCCCAGGACACCGTCTGGTCCCATTGATGCTGTGTTTTTTGCTTTGGAGAGGGCAGCTCTCACCTGTGCATCTGTGATCTCAGGAAGGCTACACTCCATTGGGAAAGACATTTGCTCTTTTGGGGGGGAAGGGGGAGAGAAGTCTGCACTGAAACTTTCTGCCAGGATGTTGGCAATGTCTGTGGGTTCAGTGTATTTTTTGTCATTTTGCACTAACTCAGAGCATATCTGGGAGTTGCCTCCCAGGTTTCTGACATAACTAAAGAAGGCCTTGTGATTATCTTTAGTGTCTTGTGCAATTTTTCTTTCGAAGCTGGCCTTAGATGATTTTACGAGGGATCGTAGTTTCTTGCTAGTACTGATCAGTGACGCCTTCCCTTTTTGGGATTTTGCTCTGTCATGTAGTAGCTTTTTCCTTCCGTTGTATAACTTATTTATGGCTGGGGTCCACCAGACAGGTCTCCTGCCTTTGGAGGAGTGAGTCTTGGTTTTATTTGGGATAGCATGCTCCATGCATTCCTGTAGATGTCCATAGAATGCTTTTGTAAAAGATTCTGCATTTTGGGCCATATTTTCCACTGGCCCAGGGGCTTTGAAGGATTCCACCTCAGTTTTGAGAAGTGTGAAGTTTGCTTTTGAGAAGTTCTTCACCGTGGTTTCCTTGGCTAGGAGTGGGGATGGAATATGGATGTCCAGTAAGATTTGTTTATGGTCTGATCTTACCAATGAGGGGTATACCTCTGGTGTGGAACATAGAAACCCCATGTTGGTGATGACCAGATCCAATATGTTTTCCCCTCTTGTGGGAATGGTGACCAGTTGTTCCATAGCATTTGAGTTTATAAATTCTAGGAACTGTTGGGTAAGGGTGTTTGGGCTTGAGTAGTTTTTCCAATCGATGTTTCGGTAGTTGAAGTCACCCAATATAATAGTGTTTGGAGAGACCTTCATATTCTCCAGTGTTCTCAGGAAAGCCGAGTGATGTTTCTGTGTTTGGGAGGGTGGTCTGTAGCAGGCTACAAACAGAAAGGCAGTTTTTCCCACTGTTAGTTGCACATGGATGGTCTCTGATGCTTCTTGCAGTGCCACTAACCTGGAGGTGTGGGTATCTTTGATAAATATGGATACTCCCCCTCCTTTTGTTGTTCACTCTGAGTTTTGGGGCCGGAAAGCATGGTATGAAGTATAACCTGTTAGTGCTGGGGTGCTCTCGGGAGCCTTGAACCAGGTTTCTGTTACTGCACAGATATCGATATTCTCCATACTGAGGAGAGTCTCGAGTTTGTGCATCTTGAGGTTTAGACTTCTGGCATTGAGCAGCATTACCCTTAGTTTTTTTTCTTTGTGTTGTCTATGGGGGTGGGTTTGTCTTTTGAGCCTTGCCTAAAAAAGGCACTATGGGGGAGGCAAGAGCCTTTGCCAGTATTCGAAAACCCAGGGGTGACAGGTGCAAGCCGTCCATAGCGAAGCAATGTGGCTTGTCGAGCATGTCATCCCAGGCTGACAGACACTGGATCCCCTTTGAATGACACCAATACTTTAGCCAATTGTTAAAATTGATCATTTTGTCTTTATACTGTGGCATCATTCTTGGTGAGGGCAAGATGCTACTCAAGGTCAGGGTCATACCGGCCAGGGCTACATGATCAGAGAGCTCCTCTCTCTTTTCATATAGTCCAGGGAGTTACGTCTCAGGTCATTCACACCAGCATGGACAATGATGGAGTCATATTTGTACTTGCTTTGGAGTGACCTGAGTGCTTGTGTTTTGTGGCGGATCCTGGCACCTAACAGGCAGCTTACAGTAACCTTCTCCTTGTTCAGCCTGGTGAGTGGGACGTCAGTATGTCTGACAATAGAGTCACCTATTACAAGTATATTAGGTGTGTTGTTTAGCCTTAAGGGTTGTGACTGTGTAGCACACTGACTTTGTGAGCTATGTGCTATGTGGATATTGTTTCGTGGTAGGTGTTGCTTGGATATCTGCTTTGGAGGTGTCTACTGCTTGGGCAGATTTTTATTTAGAGCCTCCGAGTATGTTTTTGTGTGTTTATGTGTATGGTTTGCTGATGTGGTAGGTCTATGTGAGACTGGATTTGTGGTGTGTGTGGTTACCTTCTCCTCCTGACAGGCTGTGCCAGTACTGGGTTGAGAGAGCTTAGCCTCCAGTTTGGCTATATAGTTGCATCTCTCACATATATTTGAGCTTGTTGGGAGGAGGAGAGGGTGGTCTGTATACATAAGGCAGTTGTAACATTGCCTCAAAATTCCCAGATTCACTAGCTAGATTGGAGAGTAAACTCAAAACTGACCTTTGGACATGCCTGAATAATATAGGGAACTACTTATTAAGTGATCAGAAAGGCGATTTGGGCGGTACAGAGGTGCAGCAGTTAATGCTGTCACCGCACAGCAAGAGGTTCTCCGGTTCGATTCTTGGCTGGGGTGCCTTCTGTGTGGAGTTTGCATGTTCTCCCTGTGTTCACATGGGTTTCCTCCGGGTACTCCAGTTTCCTCCCACATTCTAAAGACATGCTTCTGGAGCATTTCTCCCCGGGCCTCTGCTGAAAACAGGATCTGTGGAACCTAGTCAGACTTTCCCAGTCAATAAATGTTAAATAAATAAAATAAATAAATAAAAACCAATAGGGAGCAAGTGCTTAGGAGGAGTATAAGAGGATGTAGTGCTTTAGTTTGTGTTTAGCTATGAGATTACTTGCAGGGCTTTAGAATGAAAATAGAGTGCTTAATTAGAGATTTAGAGCAGTTGTAAGGGAAAAAGTGAAGAGCAGTATATATATATATATATATATATATATATATATATATATATATATATATATATATATATATATATATATATATTTAACATGCATATTTATATTTTATAGAAGGTCTTAATAATGGTTTAACAATGTTTAAATAAAAAATTGATTCTATGTATTTATGTAATAATAGAGAACTGCAACTTTAAATAGATTACAAAATGAGTTAATTTATTAATTGGTTTAGTATTTAAAGTTTGATGTGGTTGTCTTTTCTTTGTCTGAAGAAGTCAGAGCACTGTCTCTGACAAAAGTGCTCACATTAATGGTTGTAAAAACAATTTTTGGATCCACTCTTTTATCTGCAAAGCAATTTTTGTTCTTTTTCAGTAGTTCATCTGTTTTTTGATTTGTACACCCAACAGAGCTCTCAGATCTGAAAATCAGAACTTAATTACTATCCATAAACCTAAACGTCCTGCTGGCCAACTTCTCCTATCTTTCTCACTAGGCCAAAAATGGAATTCTCTTCCCTCCACACTAAGAACCATTCCAAACTCAGAAAACTTCAAGACCCAACTATTCAGACACCTGTCCACTAAATGGAAATGTACCTGCCTTTACCCAACCTAATCCAAGGGGGTTCATGCTCTGGTTCCCAAGCTCTGCAACTCTCATAGTTATCTCCCTATGAGTCTATCTAAGCTCTCAACAATTTCTATAGCTTCTCTTTAAGCACTCACCTCCTACAGCTACCCTCACACAGCCCAACCTTGTAAATATTGTAAATAGCATTCTACTGCTGATGTATGTATGTAAAGCGTATTTGCATTTTCTTAAAAGGTTTGTATGTAAACTGTTTTCACACCTAACCCATATAGGTTCATAGGTTCATAGGTTCATACTAGGCTATCTGCCCGAGGGCATTTACAAGCCTAGCCCATAGCCTTTAGTATGGGGAACTATACCCATTATTTTGCTGTGCCTCTGTCGAGCAGTGACACTGAGGTAATCCCTGGGGTATATCTCCATCCATTGGTCAAGATTTCTCTTGAACAAGGCCAGCTGCCTCACATATATTTATTCCACAGCATAGGGAGTCTTTGGGTGATGAATCTATCCCTCCAGCATGTCCTATTAATAGCCGTGTCGAGGTTTAAGTCTCCCGCCCTTGTGGCTCTGACGGATCTAGATTTTTGAGGTGAAGCATATTCATCAAATCTGGGTTTGACATGGCCTTGTATGTTAGGCAAAGGTCACCTCTGAGCAAGCGGTAAGCGACTGAATAGAGCTGGAGTTCTTTCAGTCGGGCAGCATAGGACAGATGTTTGAGACCCTTTATCCTTTTGGTGAGGAACTTTTGTGGCCTCTCCAGCTGCTGAAGTGTCGGGTCAGATACATTCCGAATGGGGCATTGTACTCAATCATTGGTCTGATGAGTGATGAGTATAGGGAGACTATGACCTCCCTTGATCTAGATGAGAATCCTTCATGATAAGGTGGGCAATGTAGAAGGTCTTCCTAACTACTTTAGCTACATGGGTGTCGAATGACTGACTACTATCAACCTGGGTCCCCAGGTCCCTGATAACTTCTTCTGTGCTCAGTGGATTGCCACCTATTTGGTAGCTAGTAACCTTGTTTTCGAAGGGTATGACTATGCATTTTTGGCATTTAACTTTAGGCCATGGCTCTGGCACCAGTTATCCGTTTCTGTGAGACCCTTCTGAAGGATATCTGTGTCAGATGTGTTTTCTACTATGGCGCAGTTTGCAGTCATCTGCAAACTTTGTCAGCCATAACCCTCCTGTGTTTGCTTGTACAAAGTAGATGCCAAACAAGAGTGGGCCCAGGACTGAGCCCTGTGGTACACCACTTGTGACAGGCTTTGAGTCTGACATGGCGCCAGCAACTCTGACCCTGTGGGTTCTGTCACTGCCAGTTTGCAACCCATCTTGTGATGTATGGGTTAACATTTAAGCTGATGAGTTTTCAATGATACCTGAGTGGGGTATTGTATCGTAGGCTGTATGGACTGCCTTTCCTCATCAATGGCTTTGGTGACTGTTTCAAAAAGTCAACCAAGTTTAGAAGGCATGATCTGCCTTTGACAAAGCCAAACTGGGATGGATCCAAAGTCTGCAAATTCCCTATGTCTTTATTTATGAGGTCCATTATGATCCTCTCCATGGCTTTGCAGATAAGGCTTGTCAAGCTAATTGGGACCACAGTTGCAGTCAGAGGTAAGACTATGATTAAACAGCTGTCCTAGCTGTGGGTTTAATTCCTCATTGAGTTGGAGCACAGCACGGGGACACCATCAGGTCCCATGGATGCTGTGTTTTTGCGAGAGCAGTTCTCACTTGGGAGTTGGAGATGTTTGGGGGGCTGCAATCGCTTGGTATAGATATCTCTCCTTTTCCTCAAATGAAACTGCGTGTTCCCTACCTTTAAGCTTAAGGAATTTGTTAACTATGCATGATATTGAATGCATTTGAGTAACTATTCTACATAAGATCTTTAATATTAACTATCATTTGTATCTAAATTGTATAATGCATCTTGAAGCTTTTCTCCCCATGCCACCACTGAAAATGGGTCAATTCAGCCCAGTGGACTTCCCTGGTAATCGAATTGCAAATAAATAAATAAATAAATAAGTCCTAAGCCTAGAATCAGTTGTGAAAGACTTGGGCACTCAAGTTGATAGCAAACTGACTTTTGACCACCATATTGCCTCTGTTGTACAGAGAGCTTGTTACATGGCCAACCTCATTATTAAGGGTATTTCATCCAATGACAAAGTGGTCATAACATCCCTGTATTTTTCTCTAATAAGACTGTAAACATATCTACAAGCACTGCACCTATGAGGAAAAAACACAGGCAGTTAGAAGAACAAGAAAAATAAATGATCAGCAAAGCAAGGCATCCCAGGGTCAGTACAGTTTTTATTATTCCTTGACTAGCTAATTTGGCTGACTGAAAAATCATGTATCTGACTTGGTTTACTGACTGACTTAAAACATACATCAGTGAGTACAGAACTTTTATACAGTTCTTGACAAATGCAGTCCTGCCTCTTTAGATATACATTGTGTCCTAAGTTGGTCATGCAACTATTACAAGTTATTTTAAAAGTGCTACAACAGACTATTTTTGTAGTATTGCTATACAAGTTTTCCTTTTTTGGTATACAGGTACAGAGTAATCATTTCTTGTTTCATCTTGCTTTGTCATCATATTCTCTTCCTGCTTAATTGTCTTATCATAACATTTCTAAAGAGTATTTATTATTATTACAGCTGCAGTTTACATTATTGCTACTGTTGAATAATTCAGAATTAATGAAAGTTTGCAATTTACAAAGTAGTACAATACAAAAGCTTAATAAAAACTTAATATAAAATCTGCAGCTTTGCAGCATGTATAAGCAAGGCACATCTGCTCCTGTCATTCATTCTATAGATAATGTATGAAATAGAATAACATACATTTCCTGATTCTTTGATGTTTATGGCATATATGTACATTTTACAAATCATGTAGTTTACATTATTTGCATTATTTACCCATATAGTTTAGGAATGTTTTGATAGAATGTTTATTTATTTATTTATTTATTTGCGGTTTGTTTGCCAAGATAGTCCATTGGGCCATGAAGAGCCCGTTTTCAATGGAGTCCTGGGGAGAAAATCTCCAGAATAATACAGAAAAATTAAAGTAAATACAGAAATAGAAAAGTACTGATTAATACATTTTATACAACTTCTAATAGAAGAGCCATTCCTGCTGTTACAATACATCAGTGTGTGTCAGTGTGTGACCCTTGTTTCAGGTTGCTGTGACCTTTCCATTCTATTTTTTCCTAAGAAGTAGCTGAGCTAACAATTCTGAAAAAACCCACTGTGAAGTCTTATAGCTAGTTTGCATCTGTTGTCTGACATTTGATTATTAGAGGAATTATTTTCAATATAAATATTTATTTATATTAATAATTATGCCTTGATAAAGAGAGGAATTATTCAAATGTACTATTTTATCTTGGGTCATGCAGCTTTGTATTCATGCTTTCAGTCACTGGCATTCACATAAAAGATTGTTCACACATACTGCTCAGGGATGATTTCCCTAAGATGGTGTCTCAACATTGCTTGAGATCCTAATACTATAACAAAGACCCATTATTGAGTACAATGCCCTTTTCGGCATGTACCTCACAAAGCACATGCAGTAGCTGGACATACCACAGAGGTTCCTCACTGGGAGAATTCAGGGCCTCAAACATCTACCCTGCACAGATAGGCTAAAGGCCCTGTCTCTCTACTTAGTCTCATACAGACTCCTCAGAAGTGACCTCTGTCTGGCATACAAAGTAAACTTAGACCCCGCCCTGATGGGATTGCTGCATATCCGCAAGTCAAGCTCCACTTGAGTAACTCACACGAGCAACCTCAACCTGGTCTGTGAAATCAATAGGACTTGTTGGTGGGGCAGATTTCTGTCCCAGAGACTTCCCCTTCTGTGGAATAGACTCCCTTTCCACATCAAGCAGAGTACCTCATTTTCCCTTTTTAAGCACAACCTGGATAACTGGATGGGGAACAGAAAATACACCCCAGGGTTTCACCTGTGTCCGTGCTGGACAGGGGAATCGGGTGCTGGCTTGTTGGAACATGGGCTAAATTCTTGGCTAGGCTTGTAAAGGTCTCAAGGCCAATAGCTTAGTAACTTCCTATGATCCTATCGTGACTTAGGCTGTTAGGGATTTGGATGTTATAAAAGACAAGTATTTAAACATTAAGGCCAATGCTGCAACAATTATTAGGAAATGCTACACACAAAGAAAGATCTGCTTTGCTGAATTTCTAGCAGGAAAAGCTTGATTCCATTGTACGTCTCCGGCATTAGCCTCCACCCTGAATATTGAGGAGCCATTTACATATGCAATGCTTCATTACTTAAGAGACTGGAAAGTGTACAAAGAGTATTTACAAAGGAAATTAAGGAAATAAACAGGTTCTCTAGGTGGATACAGTAAATCTGTTAAAACTGTATCCTTTGGGGTATTGCTCGCTGAGAGGAGACTTAATTATTACTTTAAATGTTACCGCAAGTAATTCTTTCACATTTGGAATATAAATTAAACAGAATGAAATTACAACAAGGAATAATTAATTAATGGTGAATATCCCAATCTTTAAAACAAGTTTATAAGAATAACTTTCATTGTATGGGTGGTAGACACACCTCTCCACTGTCCAGATTTTTGTCTCGTGTTTTTGGTCTGTTTCTTATAACGTGTTGCTTTCTGGTAATTATACAACGACTGGCAATTAATATTCTAAAAAGAGCATGCTGATTGGCCAACTCAACCAGCGTGCCTGTTGTAAATCCCAGACTATACCAGTGGAAAAAGGTCCAGTCACCCGGACTTTTTTCCGGTGATATATTCTGTCATTTTTAATTTTTATACTTGCTTTAAAAAATAAATAAATAAATATGTAGTCTGGACTTCAGACATACGAGAGACAGTATGGAGAAAATACGAGGAAAATCAGGTACGTTATTTAAAATTAAAGACACATACCTGATTTCCCTTGTATTTCCTCTATTCAGTCACTCTCTTAACTGCCCCAAACGTTTTTTTTTTTTTAATTTAAAAAGAAAAAAGAAAAACGGAGCAACGGAGATCTTTTTCTCCATTGCTTACTTTCCCCAAGCACTGATGTACTGGGTATGGATAAGAATGCAAGTTCCAAATGCATGCGCAATACATCAGCTAAATCAACTATGAGATGTCCAGTGGCGGAAGGACAGCACGCCACCGTTATAAAGACATTATTTAAGAAAAGTAAGTATTTTTTCTTCTTAAATAATGTCATTGTATACTAGCAATAACTCACGTCTGGGTGTGGGTAATGCTAGATTTACCCACGGTTGTCTTTGTTTGGCCACTCGGGCTTCACCCTCGTGACCAAACCACACCAACCGTGGGTAAATCTAGCATTACCCACACCCAGACGTGGGTTATTGCTTAAATAACTAATGATTATAAAGTCAGTAAATGTTTGTTTGTTTGTCTTTCGGCTTTTCCCGGTTAGAGGTTGCCACAGCGGAACTCCGGTCCGCTAAAGATTGGCAGTAGATATTCACGAACGCCGAGGTGCCAGCTCGACGTCCAACCTTCAACGAAGGCACTTTACGCATGTCTTTCGAACGCCCACCCAGCCGCGGGGAATGTCACATATTTGAGTTTCGAGCTTTATATTATTCGGAAAATGCATATTAACATAAAAACCTGTTGTTTTAGCAACTTTCCAACATTATCTGAACAATATTTAAAATCTGTCCCTATTTCTGGACCTCTGTCCCCCATCATTTCAGGCTTTGGGCAGATTTCTTGAAAGAATAGGTTGAGAGGTATGTTCACTGGAATTTATTACCACGATCTGTTATGTAATCTGCAAATGTGGACATAATTAAGGATAATCTGGAGTACCAGACATAAACTCATTATAACGATCTTATAGAAAGTTTCGTGCGCTCATATATTTACAATGATTATTCACACATAAACTCCAGGTAAAAACCCGTTTGGCCAGCAGCACCGCACCGCAATTTTCTTGTCAGGTCCTACTTATTTCAGGGGCAAGGTTAGCGCCTACGTGTCCCCGCCTATTCGTGTGGCTCCTGCACAATGATAGGCCCTTCTGTCTTAACCCGTTTAGTTGTTGGGAGGGTTTTCTCTAAGCAAATCGTCTGATGATGGTGAACCACGTGTATTTGTGATAGTATTAACGCGCCGGGAGGGGATTTTTTCGTGAGGGTGGGGTTTTTGATACGATTTAACGTAATTTGATATTTTTGCTACAGCTTGTTTATTTTTCTAATACTAACATGCGTCTATTATCTAGAAGTGTTACGATCGTTGTAGTTTCCATTTCTCTTGTTTTGCTAGTGCTGCTGATTCGGTACTGGTTATGTGTCAAGCAATATTTATTTGAAAAAGAGGAGCTTGCACAGTTAGCTAAACAGTATGCGGGTGAGTGGTGCCTTCTGTAAATTAAACTGTTGGATGTATGTTCTTCTATTTTTGTTACTACTTTTGCGGTTGTGTAACGCAAGTAACTTGCTGACACTTATGGCACCAAACCAAGTGCCCAAGAAATGCCCAGTGGTAGCGAGGCGCTGTGTTTTTCTGTTCGAATTTATTTGATGTTTGTGTTATTTATTTAAATGTAGCAGCATTTTAGTTTTTAGGAAAATTATGTTTCTTTAGCATTCCAAGGGATTGTAGTGTATTTACCCCCCCCCCCCCCCATGTAAGAATTAGGCGGGGCTGGGAGTGAGCCAACACCTCCCTCTTTACATACAGCTTTGGTGAAAGTATCCGCGCTTGTGTGTACACTGCATGTTCTGAGTTTTGTTTTTTTGGCCAAAGCTATTTTATTTTTATGTCTGTAAAGCACATAGCCAGCTTGAACCTACATAGCGTAATATTGTTGGAGTTTGCTTGCCTCAGTAGTCTGTCAGCCTGCTATTGCTCTGCTGTAATAGTCTGACAGAAGGAATTTGGGGTTAGTTAATAAGATTGCTTGAAAAAACGCCTTTAGTAGTTGGTAAATCCTTTTATTGATCAGTAATCCAGACCTCGGCAGTTTTAGGCTGGTTCTAAAATGGGCATTAACCGTTTTCTTCATTCTGTTTGTAGTATTTCCGACATGTCTAAGCTTTATTTGTGCAAAGGTCTCCTTGGAAGGAAAATTCTACCCCAGTAGATAGCATTTGGAACTGGTGCTGACCCAGTATTGCCTGTAGTTGATTTATGGTCTGATGAATGTAGCAGTCTACACACACCTTTGCATTCTTACGCATTTTTATAGGAATTTAAAAAGCATAATACAAAGACCTACATTTTGTGATCAATGTTTTCTTTGGGTTGGTAGTAGTACGTTCAGTCTTTACATCAGCGCTATAATAGATTACGCATTTAAATCTAGAATGATTTTTGCAATGTTTTACAGAAGAAATTGTACAATTTTCAAGATATGAGCATGCAGACACATTTTGTCAACTTACTTTCGTTAGCCAGACATAAGCGTTACAAAAAGTGACATGTGCGTACTTGCTGAGATATTTACAGGAATAGTTTTTGTATAATAAGCTATACAAATGATTCTGAATACTTCTCAAGATGTGCAATTTAGATTATGTTGCAAGCTTAGATTGGTGTTTGCACTCTGTTTCATCGGATGCCATGCAGTAGTTTATAAGAAACACTGTTTTAGAAAATATGAAGTATGTATAAAAATGTTCATATGTTGGTACTAGGCTATTGGCCCTAAGGCCTATGCAAGCCTAGCCGTAATTCCTTGGAAATTTATTTACTTCTCTGGGTCCCTGTCTAGCAGGGCGACTGACATGATCCCTGGGGTGAATTTCCTATCTCCCATCCAATCATCAAGGTTCCTTTTGAAGAGGGCCAATGAGGTGCTCTGCTTGACATGTATGGGGAGTCTCTGGGTCAAGAACCTATCCCTCCAGCATGTTTTGTTCATTGTGATGATAAGGTTTAGATCCCTGGAGCGTGTGGCTCTGAGGGATTGGCATTTCTTTAGGTGGAGCATGTCCAACAGCTCAGGGTTTGACATGGCCTTGTATGTTAAGCAGAGATCGCCTTTGAGTAGACGATATGCCACAGAGTATAGCTGGAGGGTTTTTTTTTTTTTTTTTTTTTTTAGATGGTCAGCATATGGCATCTGCTTTAGGCCTGTGATTCTTTTAGTGAGGTATTTCTGTGGCCTTTCCAGCTGTTGCAGATGTCTTGTGAGGTACATACCAAATGGGGCATTATACTCTATAATGGGTCTAATTAGGGATGAGTACAGAGGGATGATTACAGTGGGACAATGACCTCCTTTTTTCTGGATGAAAAGCCCTTAGTGATGAGGTGTGCCACGTAGAAGGATTTCCTGACTGTTTGTTTCATATTTTTATGACTCCTTAGCAAATAACTACAAATATCTCCACTATAGTGTACACAGATGACAGTAATTCTCCCAACAGGGCCTTTCGCACTATGCCCCTCAGTAACCTCTCTATTATTCACATTTGCATTCATATTTTCATAAAAAAGGGAAATCGGTGGCAAACCTCTCCACTTTAGAATGTCTGAGATTAGTAATTTTAGTATCATTGTGTTAATTATTCCTTGCACATTCTAATATTGCATATTTATTAATTGGTGGCTCACTTGAAGGAAGGCAGACAGAACCAAAACACATCTAGACAGCATAAGGAGCAATGGGTGTTAACTGGAATAATACAAAAAAGCATTTTAGGCTGAGTGATAACTAGCTGAAATCCTCCCAGTAGTTGGTGCATAGGTTTCAACTGGAATTACATTACTAAAAGTCTGAAATGTACTTAAACTAAGCAGTCATCTTTGAAGCATCATAACAGATATGTGAAAATGGAAGTGTTTGGCTTGGTGTTTTATATTTTGTAGTCCAGCCCCCATCTGTGGTTGTGAATTTCATAATTATTTTACAGCATATTTTTGTGAAATGGCACTCTTAAGGTTGCCATCAATCTGGAAATTTTCTGACAGTCTGGAAAGTGGGATCTGTATCCGGAAGGTATTTTTGAATCTTTCTGAGAGCTAGCATATTTCCATAACCTTTAGCAGGTGGTTATACAAATCAAAAGAACTCTCCTCCTGCTGCAGGGCCACTACGGGCAAACAATGAAAAAACACATATCATTATTTATTTATTTTTTTTCATGATTTACTGCACCTCCTAAAGCTGCCTGCAGCAAATTAAAGGACCACTACGGGCAAATGATGAAGAAAACATATTTTTTATCTTGCCATGATTTACTACACCTCCCAAAGCTGCCTTCAGCAAAATAAGTACTCATTCCTAATTTTATTTTGTTTTTACTCTTGTCTGCCCTCATGGGGGCAGACATGGTGATTCCTTTGGAAAGCTAAATATGTCCTATAATGCAGACTGTGAGGACAAATAGCCCTACCATTTGTTGTCAGACTAGACTTTCATTCACTTACAATGGAACTCCTGAAAAAAACTGCCAAGTTTGAGAGTCTGCAGCTCATGTGTCATTGACTGGTATGTGCTGAGTTTTACAAATGTTGTTCCTACTGATGTACTACACATTCACTGAAAGAAACTTGCAAAAGTGTCAACAAATTACTGAGATAAAGACTTTTCACAAGAAGCAGTTTTGCAAGTTTCAGTTCCTGGCCAGGTTACTCCTTCCATCTCCCCTCCTTCAGTGGGCTACAGTCTCATATTTCCAGCATTGCTAGATTCAACTATTTAGTCAGCTTTGCATGACAATAGAAATAAAAAAAAAAATAGCGTGGTGTGCCACTAAAACTGTTCCCTTGTATGTCTCTTCACTTCTGAATAGCAATTCCCAAGAATAAAAAATGAAAAAAAAAAGCAAACTCATCGGTCCAGAGTTTAGGCTAGTCTATCCATTTTTTAAAATGTGCACAGTAAAATATTCAACTTGCAATGCATTCTGGCTGCTGACATGGCTATCTTTACATAGTTATTCTCTTATAGTATAACCTGAACTTATGGTATTTAATTATAAATTTTACAACAATTCTCAGTTTCTTAACAATGACCTCCCAAGCATCTGATGTGACCTAGTACTTTCTTACTATTGCCTTATGTAGTTTTGTCTTAGTTGTATACTTGTAGTGTGTTTCTCATATTCTCAGCAGCAGACTCCTGGAGAAGCATATACTTGTATTGAAAGAGTACCAGCAGCTGTAGCAGTGATACCACACTCCAAAACAATGCACTCAAACATAGTACTGATAAACACAAGGGAATGTATATGTCTGAATCAAGCAGTGATGAAATTGCTAGGGACTTCACTGAGCAAAATTTTACTCTTAATTTCTCCACTTCATAATGCATAACATTCGCACCACACTTACAAAGGCACGCCTCCACAAACACAGCCACACCCACACAACTGCTACGGTTTCTCCCTTCAGTTATTGCAAGCCAAGAACAACACTATTTAATAAGGATACCTACCAGACAAGTCTACATAGCGCACTTGGTCTACCTGCATCATCGCAGCTCGGGTGCCCCACCCCCACCATCTGCAACATTGTCAGATAAAACCACTGCTACGGTCCGGTTTCTCCCTACAGTTATTGCAAGCCAAGAATAACCCTTTTTAATAAGGATACCTACCAGACAAGTCTGCATAGCGCACTTGGTCTACCAGCATCATCACAGCCCCCCCCCCCCCCCCAAAAGCAACTGCAACATTGCCAGATAAAACCACTGCTACGGTCCGGTTTCTCCCTACCGTTTATTGCAAGCCAAGAATAACACTTTTTAATACGGACACCTACCAGACAAGTTTGCATAGGTGACTGGATATTTACAGTTCTTGTTATTAGCAGATGTGGACCTTAAAAGTTATGTTTTAAACATTGTGACTGGTTATTTACATTTCCTTTTACAGCACATTTGTTACTTTTACTAGTTATTTTTTAAACATTATTTTGGCCGGCATGCACACCTGCCAGGCAACTATAGTTTTGTCTATTGCCACTGGGTGGCATAACTTAATATACTTGCTGCATCTTATCCCAAATAGATCTGCCTCCACAATGAATAGTTGTAGTAAGGCAAGTACCATTTACTTGGTGTATTTTGTCCCCCAGACAGATTTACCTTCCTTTGTATTACTTGCATACCAAGGCTATAAAGTAGTGTTTCTGCAACTAACTGCTTACACTCCTAATTTCCTGCTTCGACCGTTTCCTTGCTTACACTTACATTACAGCTCCAAGGCTTCCACTTCTTATGCTGATTACTTTTCTTTGCAGTTTGCTGTGAGGGCCGGGCCATATCTCTACCAGCTTTTTCTGGTTATACCTTCCCCCATTTTTGTATCTCCCTCCTTCCCCATGCGCATTAACTAGTCTATATTAGTGGGTCTCCTTGAGCGGCGCCCTTTTGAAAGTTATCTTTTGGCCTGCTTGTGGTGAGGAAGCTTCCCCAGACCTTTTTCAGTGTGACTGCATCAATATAAGTAAATTTAACTAGTACAATACAGCCAAACAGACACATTTGGTGTAAACAGAAACAAGTGGAATGATACATTTGGTGTACAAAGAAAAGAAACAAGTAAGCCCATTGATATAATTGGAGTTAGTGTTAGCCCCGCTGCACTCAGGCTCACTCCGCTCCCCTCCCTGCTTCCTATTCCCACCTGCCCCCACTAGTGCTACATTTCAACTGAACTTAGTCACGCCCATCATGTTAACCACCAATCACTGAATCTGCCCCACCCCTGTACCCATTTCTTTCTCTTCCACTATTCCACATTCTGTAAAGCACAGTCTTCCATCTTTCCACTATCTGGGGACAAAGTACACCAAGTAAATGGTACTTGCCTTTCCACAACTATTCAGTGTGGAGGCAGATCTATTTGGGATAAGATGCAGCAAGTATATTAAGTTATGCCACCCAGTGGCAATAGACAAAGCTGTAGTTGCCTGGGGGGGGGGGGGCCTTGCAGGTGTGCATGCCAGCCAAAACAATGTTTAAAAAATAACTAGTAAAAGTAACAAATGTGCTGTAAAAGGAAATGTAAATAACCCGTCACAATGTTTAAAACATAACTTTTAAGGGCCACATCTGCTAATAACAAGAACTGTAAATATCCAGTCACCTATGCAGACTTGTCTGGTAGGTATCCTTATTAAAAAGTGTTATTCTTGGCTTGCAATAACGGTAGGGAGAAACTGGACCGTAGTAGTGGTTTTATCTGACAATATTGCAGTTGCTGGGGGGGGGGCCTAGCTGTGATGATGCAGGTAGACCAAGTGCGCTATGCAGACTTGTCTGGTAGGTATCCTTATTAAAAAGTGGTGTTCTTGGCTTGCAATAACTGTAGGGAGAAACCGTAGCAGTTGTGTGGGTTGCTGTTTGTGGAAGGTGGAGATGTGCCTTTGTAAGTGTGGTGCGAATGTTATGCATTATGAAATGGAGAAATTAAGAGTAAAATTTTGCTCAGTGAAGTCCCTAGCAATTTCATCACTGCTTGATTCAGACATATACATTCCCTTGTGTTTGTCAATACTATGTTTGAGTGCATTGTTTTGGATTGTGGTATCACTGCTACAGCTGCTGGTACACAAGTATATGCTTCTCCAGGAGTCTGTTGATGAGAGGGTGAGAAACATACTACAAATATACAACTAAGACAAACTACATAAAGCAATGGTAAGAAAGTACTAGGTCACATCAGAGGCTTGAGAGGTCATTGTTAAGAAACTGAGAATTGTTGTAAAATTTATTATTAAATACCATAAGTTCAGGTTATACTGTAAGAGAATAACTGTGTAAAGATAACCATGTCAGCAGCCAAAATGCATTACAAGTTGAATATTTTACTGTGCACATTTAAAAAAAATGGATAGACTAGCCTAAACTCTGGACTGATGAGTTTGCTTTTTTTTTTTTTTATTCTTGGGAATTGCTATTCAGAAGTGAAGAGACGTACAAGGGAACAGTTTTAGTTGCACACCAGGCTATTTTTTTTTCTATTGTCATGCAAAGCTGACTAAATAGTTCTAGCAAAGCGGGAAATGTGAGACACTAGCCCACTGAAAGAGGGGAGATGGGAGGAGTAACCTGGCCAGGAACTGAAACTTGCTAAACTGCTCCTTGCGAAAAGTCTTTTTTATCTCAGTAATTTGTTGACACTTTTTTGCAAGTTTCTTTGAGTGAATGTGTAGTACATCAGTAGGAACAACATTTGTAAAACTCAGTGCATACCAGTCAATGACACATGAGCTGCAGACTCTCAAACTTGGCAGTTTTTTTCAGGAGTTCCATTGTAAGTGAATGGAAGTCTAGTCTGACAACAAATGGTAGGGCTATTTGACCTCACAGTCTGCATTATAGGACATATTTAGCTTTCCAAAGGAATCCCCATGAGGGCAGACATGAGTAAAAACAAAATAAAATTGGGAATGTACTTATTTTGCTGAAGGCAGCTTTGGGGGGGGGGGTGTAGTAAATCATGGCAAGATAAAAAAAAATGTTTTCTTCATCATTTGCCCGTAGTGGTCCTTTAAGGACTCATTCCTAATTTTATTTATTTATTTATTTTTTACTCTGCCCTCATGGGGGCAGACATCATGATTCTTTTGGAAAGCTAAATCTGTCCCATAATGCATAGATTGTGAGAATGAATATCCCTACCATTTGTTGTCAGATTAGGCTTCCATTAACTTAGAATGGAATACCTAAAAACTGTCAAGTTTGAGAGTCCGCAGCTCATGTCATTGACTGGTCTGCACTGAGTTTTACAAATGTTGTTCCTACAAATGTATTACACAGTCTCTGAAAGAAGCTTGCAAAAGTGTCACCAAATTACTGAGATAAAGGCTTTTCACAAGGAGCAGTTTTGCAAGTTTCAGTTCCTGGCCAAGTTACTCCTCCCATCTCCCCTCCTTCAGTGGGGTTCAGTCTCACATATCCAGCTTTGGTAGCTTCAACTGTTAGCTTTGCATGACAATAGACATCAAACCGATCACAGCCTGTTGTGCCACTAAAACTGTTCCCATGTACGTCTCTTCACTTCTGAATAGCATTTCCATGTACGTTTCTTCACTTCTGAATAGCATTTCCCAGGAATTAAAAAAAAAAATTTCTTAAAATGTGCACAGTAAAATATTCAACTTGTAATGCATTCTGGCTGCTGACATGGTTATGTTTACATAGTTATTCTCTTTTATAGTATAACCTGAACTTCTGGTATTTAACGCTAAGCTTTACAACAGTTCTCAGTTTCTTAACAATGACCCAGTACTTTCTCTTACTGTTGCTTTATGTAGTTTGCCTTAGTTGTATACTTGCATGTCTCATCCTCTCGGCAACAGACTTCTGAAGAAAACTTCCAAATCAGATACTTGTATTGAAAGAGTAGCAGCTGTAGCAGGGATACTATACTCCAGACAAGGCATTCAAACATAGTACTGACAAACACAGGGGAGTGTTTGTGTCTCAATTAAGCAATGATGAAATTGCTAGGGTCTACACTGAGCACCCCCCTTCATAAAATGCATATACTCGGGTGAAAATTGACATTTCAATATACTGTAAATACATAAGACAAATATTGGTGTACATGTGATATTTACAATAATACGCACATGCCATCAATAAAAGCATTGAAATGTCCTGATGTAAGTGTGATAGTTCATTATTCACTCATAAAGCAAATGTCAGAGTGAAAAGTTCAAATAGTGGATAAAGAGGAAAAGGAAGAGATAAAAAGTATTTGTTAGAAGAAATAATTAGAGTAGATAAGGGAGGCAGAAGAAAACATTAGTAAAAGCGACATTACAAGCAAGAGAAATGAAACCAAGGAAAAGGAGAGCCTGGACAGCAAGATTTGCAGCTGCAGACTGACAAGTGGATTGGTAGCGGGTGTCATAAAACTGGGTTTGGAGAAGTTTGGTGACATTGAACAAGCAGATGTGTCCACATTAACCATGTATCATTGTTTTGTGTGTGGTGTAAAAACTAAAACCAACTTTAGGCTCCTAAAAACAGAAGTGGCTAACTTCACGGCACCCATGCAAATGGAGACTAGTGGCATGACCACCGAATTGTACATCAATGCACTGTACGAACACATACACAAATGCATGGATGGATCTCACCATACCCAGTAGAACCAAGATGCTCTCCTCCAAAAAAAGGAAGACCATCTGGTGGTCCCCTGCCATAAACAAACTGTACAACAGAAGGAAGAATAAGGTAAAGTGCCAAGACTGGAAAAACTCCCTTATCAGCCTCAACAAAAAGTTGAGATCCCTTTATCAAATTCTTTAAAGCTAGATATGAAAACAGAATTGCAGCAGATAGTAAAGAGAACCACAAGGCAGACAATATGCATCACACTTCCACACTTTATCTTTACACTATACAACAAACTTCATACACACTACCTATCCATCTTTCTCTTCTATAGCCCATGAGCTGTACTCTTCAAACATTATGAGCTGTACTCTTCAAACATTTCAAACATTACCCATCTATTTAATTTGAGTAATTCCCATCCTCTTCTCCCTCAACCCCCCACACCCATCCACATACACCATTCATCACCACCTATACTCACCCTCTTTAACAAGCTATATTAGTCATACTAGACAGGCTTTCACTGTCCATCTCCGGGGACATCCACCCCAACCCTGGCCCTACCAGTGCCACACCCAACTCTCATCTCCATCTACCACATTCCCCCACCCCTAAGAATTTTTGTTTTATTACAATCCATTCCCAAAGCCTTAGAAGTAAAACTCGCATCCTCCATGCTTTGCTGTCCCATAACCAACCTGACATTGTTGCCATCACAGAGACCTGGCTTAATTCCAAAATGAAAAGTACTGAATTTCTCCCACCAGGCTACCAAATGCTATGCTCTGACAGACCCAGCAAAAAAGGTGGCAGGGTAGCTATACTCTACTCCTCTTCCTACACTGTTACTCCCTACACCAGTCCCATTCCTAATTTTGCCAATTATGAACTATGTATTGACCTCCTTAAACTCAACAAACACAAATCCATATGTATTGCCGCCCTCTCTATTCCTCCAGGCAACAACATCCCTATACTTTGAAGACATACTCTCCTGGTTTTCAACTAACCTGAAAAATGAAACTGTTATTTTAGATGACGTAAACATAAACTGGGCCATGATAAACTCTGAATCCCCCTCCCTAAATATCAACTTCTACAACTACACCCAGTTGTAAACTCTCCTGCCGGGTCAAACAAAGGTGAAACCACTGGTACCATCATTGACTGGATGTTAGTATCTCATCCTAACCTTATCTCAGATACTGGCACCTTTCCTGACTCACTCTCTGTGACCACCTGCCTGCATTTGCTGACCATAACTCCTTTCCCACTCAAAAGCTACACCACTATGTACATTCTCGGAACCTCTACAGTTTCAATCCACAAATATTCATAGACTGCCTAAAAGTAACAGATTGGTCACCCTTAAAACCTTGCCTCTCGGCAATGCCGTTGATTACTTTAATAAAGCCTTCCTGAACCTTCTTAACCTTGCTTCATTAAAAACTAAGAGCTAAAACTTTATCCTCCCCTTGGTTAACCAAAGAAACTAAACAAATCATGCACCCAAGAGACAAAAAGTAGAAATGTTACCATAAAAATAAATTACCCCATGTCCTAACAGAAGTCCAACAACTTCATAACACTGCAAAAAAGGTAATAATCGGGGATTGAAAGTCATATTTCAATTAAACCTTATCCAACCCAAGAAAATTCTGGGACTCCTTCTCCACCCAGGAAATAAAAATAATCCATCACCTAACCTAAACCTTACTGATCTAGAAAATGCCTCTAACTTAAATACCTTCTTCGTAGAATCCATGGTGAAACTCGCCACCAGCGTCTCTCACCATTCTCAACCTCCTCCTCCCCCACCTGCGCTCTGTCTCTCGCGCTGTCTGTCTCTCGCGCTGTCTGTCTCTCGCGCTGTCTGTCTCTCGCGCTGTCTCTCTGTCTCTCTCGCTGTCTCTCTGTCTCTCTCGCTGTCTCTCTGTCTCTCTCTCGCTGTCTCTCTGTCTCTCGCGCGCTGGTGCTCTCTCGCGCGCGCTGGTGCTCTCCAACATATAAAATAAATAAAAAGCTTTTACTATACCGAGCCAACAGATATTGCCAATATACTGGCCGATGGATTCAGTGCCAACTTTACACCCCCCCCCCCCCGCAAAGGACCAATCACAATACCAGTAGGTTTGCCAAGCACCAGTATTTCTGGTACACAGGTTAAAACAAGCACTGTCCAAGGCCCATACAGCTTCTATGGGACCTGCCAATATCCCTGGCTGTGTTCTGCATGAACTACAGAGTGAACTGGCACCACACCTGTGTGCCCTGTTCAATCACAGCCTCCCCTCAGGCTTTGTCCCTACCGAATGGCGCACTGCTACACTCATCCCTCTCCACAAGGGAGGAGCGACTACAGACCCTGGGAACTATCGCCTGATATGCAAAGCTATGGAATGCATCATCATGTCTAGGAAATCTCCAAACTCTGGATCCGGCACAGTTTGGTTTTTGTGAAGGGTAGAGTATGCCTGCTCAACCTTGTCAACTACTTTGTTAGTCACCAGTGCTATGGATGAAGATTAGGTGGTTCATACAGCCTGCCTTTATCTAGCCATGGCCTTTGATGCCATTCCCCACTTGTAAATCATAGAAAAACTCACTAAGCTAGGTATTGACCCCTATATCACTAAGTGAGTTACAACCTGAATCAGAGGACCCACTGTGTGAAAGTATCTGACTCAGACTGCTGACCAGTCACGAGTGGAGTCCCATGGGGTTCAGTCCTGGGTCCTCTCCTGTTTGATATCTACTTCTCTGAAGTCCAGGCCAATATGAAGGGTCTCTGGCTGACAAAAGTATGCAGACTACTGCAGGTTGGGAGCTGTTATTAGCTCCCCAAGTGATGTTGACATCCCGCAGAAAGGCCTCACCGAGACCAACGACTAAGGCCATGGTTCTGACACCAACCTCCATGTCAAAAAAATGTCATCAATCCCCTTTGGGGAAAAACTCTGTTCCCATGAATTACCACATTGATGGTAGTCCACTGAACACAGAAGGCATTGTAAAGAGATCCAGGAACACAGGTTGACAGCAGCCTTTCTTTTGACCACCACGCTGCCACTGTGGTCAGAAAGGCCTTATGTGGCACGTCTGGGGAAGAAAGAGATAATTGTCTCCTTCTATGCTTCCCTCATTAGGTCAGTCATGCAGTACAATGCCCAATTTGGCTTGTACCTCACTAGACACCTGCAACAACTGGAGAGGCCGCAACAGTACCTCCACAAAGAGGATCCTAGCTTTTAACACTTGTCCTATATGGACAGACTCAGAGAATAGTTCTCGGTCTCATATTGCCTACTCAAAGGTGGTCTCTGACTTACAAAGCCATGTCTGACCCAGCTCTGTTTAGAAATGCTACATTCTAAAGAAATCCCAATCCCTCTGCACCACACTCTCCAGAGACCTCAACCTCATTACCTCAATCAACAGAACATGTTGGAGGGACAGGTTGATAACCCAGAGACTGACTGTGCTATGAAATAGAGAAATCTTGAGTGGCTGGGAAATAGAAAATTCACCCTGGGGATCACTCCAGTGGCTCTACTTGATGGTGACACTGGGAACTAATGGGTGGCATGATGTCAGGGTAATCCTATGGGCTAGGCTTGTAAAGGCTCCAGGGCCATTAGCCTAGTACACACCTATGAACCTATAAAGCAAATCTGCAGTGAGAACTGCTCGCTACCCATCTGCAGTGAGAACTGCTTGCTACCCTATTGAGGGGGGACACTTGTGTAAGTGCAGTGGACTGGCTCCAGTAGGAAGGGATGGCAGCATACCTCTTGGACATCTTAGAACAAAAAATCTGGACAACCCCACAAATAATGGGAGGCATAGGCCCAAAAATACGGACAATTTTTAAATATTGCTCTTACAAACTTAGAAAGTTGAGAAACGGGTTTTGTATTACTGTGAATTTTTTTAATGATATTAAGTCTGATAATCGAATGCCTGTCATTATTTTCTGAACTGACCTCCATTAATCTATTTTTATTTATTTATTTTACATTTGTTAACCAGGCTAGTGTGACTGGATATATTTCCAGTTTCAGTAGAGGCCCGGGGAGAAAATCTCCATTGGCAACAGAAAATTGAAATATAACCAATTAAAAATTTCAATATTAATACATAGTAAATGAACTGATTTCAAATAGAAGATTATTATAAGACAGGAAAAAATAAGATTACTAAAAAGAATACAGTAGTATTAATAAAGTAAAGTAGGTATTTACAGTAGTCTGGTGACAAATGTACAGGATAATTCGATATACAGTAAGATGCATGTAGCCTATTAGTATATCAAACAGGATAAAGACTTGCAGAGCATCAATTGTTTATTTGCTAAAGCCGTTACAGCAGTGTTTGCAGAGAGGTGGGGATAGCCTTAAATTTGACTGGTATGTTGTGTAGGTGAGGGTAGCTGTGTTTGTGGAAAGTGGAGGTGTGCCTTTGTAAGTGTGGTGTGAATGTTGTGCATTATGATATGGGAGAGAGTGAGCAAAATTTTGCTCAATGTAGTCCCTAACAATTTTTGCTTGATTAAGACATAATACATTCCCCTGTGTTTGTCAGTACTGAGTGCATTGTTTTTGAGTATGTTATCACTGCTACAGCTGCTGGTACTGTTTTCAGTACAAGTATCTGCTTTGGAAGATTCTCTAGGAATTTGTTGATGAGAGACATGCTACAGGTATACAGCCCAAGACAAACTACATAAAGCAATAATAAGAGAAAGTACCAGGTCACATCAGAGGCTTGGGAGGTCATTGTTAAGAAACCAAGAACTGTTGTAAACTTTATCATTGAATACCGCAAGTTCAGGTTATGCTATAAGAGAATAACCATGTGAGCAGCCAGAATGCATTACAAGTTGAATATTTTACTGAGCACATTTTTAAAAATGGGTAGATTGGACTAAACTCTGGATTGTTGTTTTATTCCTGGGAAATGCTGTTCAGAAGTGAAGAGATGTATGAGGGAACAGTTTGTGGCACTCCAGGCTGTGATTTGTTTGTCTATTGTCGTGCAAAGCTGACTAAATAGTTGAGTCTACCCAAGCTGGATATGTGAGACTGTAGCCCACTGGAGGGGAGATGGGAGGAGTAACTTGGCCAGGAATTGAAACTTTATCTCTGTAATTTGGTGACACTTTTTTGCAAGCTTTTCAGAGAATGTGCAGTACATCAGTAGGAACAACATTTCTCAGTGGAGACCAGTCAATGACACACGAGCTGCAGACTCTCAAACTTGGCAGTTTTTTTTTATTTTTTTCAGGTGTTCCATTCTTAGTGAATGGAAGTCTAGTCTGACAACAAATGGTAGGGCTATTTATTCTCGCAATCTATGCATTATGGGACAGATTTTTCTTTCCAAAGAAATCACGATGTCTGCCCCCATGAGGGCAGGCTAGTAAAAAAAAAAACAAAATAAAATTAGGAATGATACTTATTTCGCTGCAGGCAAGTGGTAGCTTTGTTGCCTCACAGCAAGACGTTCTCCCGTTCGATTCTCTGCTGGAGTGTGGGGAGAACCTTCTGTGTGGAGTCAGCATGTCCTCCCCGTGGTTGGGTGGCGTTTGAAAGACGTGTAAATGGAGCGTGTCTTTGTTGAAGGTTGGACGTCGAGCTGACACCTTGGCATTCGTGAAAATCTACTGCCAATCATTAGCGGACCGGAGTTCTGCTGTGGCGACCCCTAACCGGGAAAAGACGAAAAGACAACTTATTTTGCTGCAGGCAGCTTTGGGAGGTGCAGTAAATCATGGCAAGAGAAATACATTTCTTAAATTTTTCATCATTTGCCCGTAGTGGTACAAAAGTCTGAGCACTTTTTAAAGATGAAACAGTGGCTCTGTCCTCCAGTTATGGTAGTAAAATTGCAAATGCATTTTTATCTTCAATAAAACTAATGTAGACACGAATAAAACTTAGATTTAGGAAAATTGTAAAGTACATCTTGCATGAAACTGTTTTCAAACTTAATACACGTTTTTTTTTTTTTTATCCTCACTGTTTTTTTTGTGTTGTTTGAGTCCACGCCGATTTCAAACGTAAATATTAAAAGAAAAAGTGTAAAGCAGGGTTGCAAGCCTCCCTGCACCCACCCATGTGGGGGGCTGTGCACCCACCCCTACTTTAATATTCTAACTCCGAGATCGCACTACAGTGGGGAAAGGGGAATATTTTCTGACCACCACTATAGTGCAATCCGCCCCCACAATGTTGAATGTGCAGTGAGCGAATGTCACTGTGCATTCTCTCATGGCACATTCAAGCCTTTTTCCGTTCGGCGTTTGCAAACAGCCTTTCGGACAATTGCTGTTCGCCCGTGTGCAATATGCACACATGAAGGTAAACCATATTTAACATGTAGCATAGACTAGATCCAGGCCTGCTGAATCTAGCTTTGTTTGTATAACTTGAGCACTAATCCAGACTTTCTTTAACAAGCAGTAATAAATACAATTGAATACTTTAAAGTGTAGCTATCATTCTAAGTCTTTTGGATTAAACACTTGGGCTTCAGGCCAGTTTTACATTAAGAAGGTTTGTGGCCTGTACTGTAGTTCCTTCTAAGTTGTGAACTGCTGATTTGAGGGCTCCGTGTCTGTTATTCTAAAAGTGTATTAGTTCTGGTTTAAGCACTTGGGCTTCAGGCCAGTTATTTTACATTAAGAAGGTTCGTGGTCTGCACTCTTGTGGGAGGAGAGGCTGGACTCTGCCCTTCTGAGCTGGGAATTTCTGGTTAAAGGCTTATAGTGCCTGCATATTTGAACTGTTTCTTACTGAAATTGGTACACCTTGTTTGCTGTAGTATAGACTAGCTCCAGGCCTGCTGAATCTAGCTTTATTTGTATGCTTGTTGTTTGTTGTCTTATTTCCCTGAAACGCTAATTCCATCTAAAATGTGGCTTTTCAGTGCTTCTGTGGATCCCTAGTGATATCTGCATTGCTTACTTTACTTATTTCTTTGTTTCACATGAAAGAAAGTTACTGTTTGTCGTTTTTGCATTTAAGTTACCTGTAACACATTGCATTTAAGTTACCTGGCACTTGCTCACTAAAGCAATTATAGGTCAGCACTAAAATATTACAAGCACTACACACTCAAACTCCCCTTGAGTACCTCGTTCCCCATTGGCCCTTTTTTTTTTTTTTTTTTTTTTTTTTTCAATTATAAAGGAATTCCCAATACTATTCTAGCATGTCCAAAGGTCAGTTGTCAATCTCCTCTCCGGTCCAGCTAGTTAATATGGGAATCTTGAGGCAATGTTACAACTGCCTCATGTACACAGACAACCCTCTCCTCCCAACAAATTCCAACACGTGTGAGAGATGCAACCATATAGCCATACTGGAGGCTAAGCTCTCTCAACTCCGTACTGGCGCAACCAGTCAGGAAGAGATGGAAACCACACTCACTACAATTCCAGTCTCTCACAGACCTACTATGACAGCAAACCAAACACAAATGCACAAAAACATACTCTGAGGCTCTAAATAGAAATCTGCCTAAGCAGCAGAGACCTCCAAAGCAGACACCTAAGCAGCCACTACCCCAAAACAAAACACGTGCAACACACAGCTCACAAAGCAAGTGTGCTGAACAGTCACAGCCCTTAAGGCTAAACAGCGCACCTGATACACTTGTAATAGGTGACTATCGTCAGGCACACTGACGTCCCGCTCACCAGGCTGAACAAGGAGAAGGTCACGGTGAGCTGCCTGCCGGGCACTAGGATCTGCCATGCAACACAAGCACTCAGGTCACTCCAAGGCAAGTACAAATATGACTGTCATTGTCCATGCTGGTGTGAATGACCTGAGACGTACCTCCCTGGACTACATGAAAAGAAACAGAGGAGCTCTCTGAGCATGTAGCCCAGGCCGGTATGACCCTGACCTTGAGTAGCATCTTACCCTCCCCAAGAATGATGCCACAATATGAAGACAAGATGATCAATTTCAACAATTGGCTTAAGTATTGGTGTCATTCAAAGGGGATCCAATGCCTGCCAGCCTGGGATGACATGCTCGACAAGCCACGATGCTTCGCTAGGGACGGCTTGCACCTGTGCTTTCAGATATTGGCAAAGGCTCTTGCTACCCCCATAGTGCCTTTTTTAGGCAAGGCTCAAAAGACAAACCCACCTCCATAGGCATCACAAGGGATAAGAAACTAAGAGTAATGCTACTCAATGCCAGAAGTCTAAACCTCAAGATGCACGCACTCAACTCTCCTTAGCATGGAGAACATTTATATCTGTGCAGTAACAGAAACCTGGTTCAAGGCTCCCGAGAGCACCCCAGCACTACCAGGTTATGCTTTTCGGCCCCAAAACTCGGACCGAACCACAAAAGGAGGGGGAGTATCAATATTCATCAAAGATACCCACACCTCTAGGTTGGTGGCACAGCACGAAGCATCAGAGACTATCCATGTGCAACTAACAGTGGGTAAAACTGCCTTCCAGTTTATATCCTGCTACAGCCCCACCCTCCCAAACTCAGGAACCCCACTCTGCCTTCCTGAGAACACTGGAAAATATGAAGGTCTCTCCAAACACCATTATATTGGGCGACTTCAACTACCCAAACATAGACTGGGAGCATTACTCTAGCTCCAACACCCTAGCCCAAAGGTTCCTAGAATTTATAAACTCAAATGCTATGGAACAACTTGTTACCACTCCCACAAGAGGGGAAAACATACTGGACCTGATCATCACCAACATGGGGACTCTATGCTCCAGACCAGAGGTGTATCCCTCACTGGTAAGATCAGACCATAAACTAATCTCACTGGATATTCACATCCCGACTCCACCCCCTGCCCTGAAAACCACAGTGAAGAACTTCTCTAAAGCAAATTTCACACTCCTCAAAACCGAGGTGGAATCCTTCAAAGCCCCCGGGCCTGTGGAAAATACGGCCCAGACTGCAGAATCCTTTATAAACGCATTCTATGAACACCTTCAGGAATGCATGGATCATGCAATCCCAAATAAAACCAAGACCCAATCCTCCAAAGGCAGACGTCCTGTCTGGTGGACCCCAGCCATAAACAAACTATACAATAGAAGGAGGAAGCTACTACATGATAGAGCAAAATCCCAAAATAGGGAAGGCATCTTTGATCAGTATTAGCAAAAAACTACGGGCACTCATAAAATCGTCTAAGGCCAGCTTCGAGAGAAAAATTGCACAGGACACTAAGGATAATCACAAGGCTTTCTTTAGTTATGTTAGGAACCTGGGTGGGAATTCCCAGATATGCTCAGAATTAGTCCGAAATGACAAAAAAATACATCGAACCCACAGACATTGCCAACATCCTAGCTGACAGGTTCAGCATAAACTTCTCCCCCTCTCCCCACCAAAAGGGCAAATATCTATCCAAAGCAAAAAAAACACAGCATCAATGGGACGTGTCCCAGGCTGCGTCCTACATGAACTCCAAGAAGAGCTAAACCCAAACATAAAACTACTGCTCAATCTCAGCCTTACTGCAGGATATGTACCCAAAGAGTGGCGTACAGCAACAGTGGTCCCTCTCCACAAAGGTGGTGCCTCAACGGATCCTGGAAACTATCACCCCATGAGCCTGACTAGCTTGGTCTGCAAAGCTATGGAAAGGATCATCATGGACCTCATAAATAAAGATATTGGGGAAAGGATCATCATGGACCTCACACTGGATCCTACCCAGTTTGGCTTTAAGGGCAGGTCCTGCCTCTTAAACCTGGTTGATTTCTTTGAAACAGTCACCAAGGCCATTGACGAGGGGAAGGTGGTCCACACAGCCTACCTGGACCTCGCAAAAGCCTTCGATACAATACCCCACTCGGGCATTATAGATAAGCTCACCAGCTTAAATATAAACCCCTGTCACTAGATGGGTTGCAACCTGGCTCAAGGACAGAACCCACATGGTTAGAATTGCTGGAGCCATGTCAGACTCCAAACCAGTTACAAGTGGCGTCCCACAAGGCTCAGTCCTGGGAACTCTCTTGTTCGGTATATATTTCTCGGAGGTACAGGCCAACATGGAAGGACTGTGGCTGACCAAGTTTGCAGATGACTGCAAACTGGGCGCCATAATCGACTCTCCAGCCGATACAAGCATCCTCCAAAAGGGCCTCATAGAAACGGACAACTGGTGCCAGAGCCATGGCCTCAAGCTAAATGCTAAAAAGTGTATAGTCATCCCCTTTGGCAAAAACAAAGTGCCCACAAATTACCACATAGGTGATAATCCATTAAGTACAGAAGTCATTAGGGACCTGGGGACCCAAGTTGATAGCAATCTCTCATTTGACAACCACGTGGCCAAAGTGGTTAGAAAAACATTTTGTATAGCCCACCTAATCATGAAGGGATTCACATCTAGATCAGGGGAGGTCATCGTGCCTCTTTACTCATCCCTCATCAGGCCCATAACTGAGTACAATGCCCCTTTTGGGATGTACCTTATCAGACACCTGCAGCAACTGGAAAGACCCCAAAAGTACCTCACCAAGATGATCAAAGGGCTCAAACAGATGCCATATGCTGCCCAGTTAAAGAAACTCCAGCTCTACTCAGTGGCATACCGCCTGCTCGGAGGTGATCTGTGCCTGACGTATAAAGCCATGTTCAACCCAGAATTAATGGACATGCTGCACCTCAAAGAATCCAAATCCCATCGAGCTATGCACTCGAGAGACTTGAACCTCGGCACTGAAATAAATAGGACATGCTGGAGGGATAGATTCGTAACCCAGAGGCTCCCTTCACTCTGGAATAAAATTCCAGTCCAGGTTAGGCAGAGTCCCTTATAAATGCCCTAGGGCAGATTAGCGTAGTATGAACCTATACATTTGTGTATCTGTTACAGTTAGGTTATTTAACTGTTTCTTTGAAACTGTTGCTAATATGGTTATTAACTTTGACGGAGAAGTAATGCGTGAGGTAAATGGGAGGACTGGGGGGGGGCACTGTTCAGGTTTGTCTCCTGCCAAAGGTGGCAGTTCATGTCAGTCATGCTAGTAGATACCTGCCATACAGAAAGAAATACTATTCAGTCCAAGGGTGAAGGAAATTCTTAGAAGGTCGGGCCAGTGTGGAGCTGGTGGTTGGAAGTATTTTAACTGTACTACTCCCAAACTCAAAAATGCAGACTAGAATCATGCTAAAAAGCAAGACTTGATGAACATATTCTATATTGCTGTGTACATTTGTCTCTCTGTCTCTCTGTCTCTCTGTCTCTCTGTCTCTCTGTCTCTCTGTCTCTCTGTCTCTCTGTCTCTCTGTCTCTCTGTCTCTCTGTCTCTCTGTCTCTCTGTCTCTCTGTCGTCTCTCTGTCGTCTCTCTGTCGTCTCTCTGTCGTCTCTCTGTCGTCTCTCTGTCTCTCTCTGTCGTCTCTCTGTCTCTCTGTCGTCTCTCTGTCGCCTCTGTCGTCTCTCTGTCGTCTCTCTGTCGTCTCTCTGTCGTCTCTCTGTCGTCTCTCTGTCGTCTCTCTGTCGTCTCTCTGTCGTCTCTCTGTCGTCTCTCTCATTGTATATTGTGTTCAGTTTCTTGTACCCAAGAATTGCTTTCTTGGACTCTGCAGTCTGCTGTGCTGTACTGATATGATTGTGTTTTTTACCATAGCTTTGTTTTCCTTCCAGAATGCTTTTCTGAGTTACTGTAACTGGACACAACCCATATAACATTGTTTTTCATTTAACCACAGTGATAATGTTGCCTTACTGGCTTTTTATTATTTTAGCATCATAAGCTATACAAGGCAAGTATACTAGCCGCCATGTACACCTTGCCGATACCCAGTTGTAAATGGTGATGCAGCCCACTGGTGGTTGACTTTTAGGTCCACCCAGTCACAACCCTTTTCCCAATTTTGTGCATGGGAGTCTGATCTAGAGCCAAGCTTTACACTATTGGGTGAAACAGCCCACAGGTGGTTATCTGAAGGGTGCACATGGAGGTAGCTGTCCAGGCTAAGTTTGAAAACAAGTCAATCACATTGCTTGTCCTACAAGGGGATCCTTTTCCAGAGCAAGGAAAGGCACTGGTTAATGAATCTGACCTTTTATTAATTGATTGATTGACTTAGTATGAGATCCAGGGAACTGCTTTTGGCTGCTGTATTTGACTTTTGAAGAAAAATGGCAAAGGTAACTGGGTCTATAGGGCACAGAAGACGAGGCAGCACTGGCACAGGTACAAGGATTCCAGTTTCCTATGATAGCTAAGATTTTTGAGAGCTGAACATTTCTGTTGGGAACCTCCTTTAGTCTCCTTAACTAGATACATGCATGATAGACCAAACTGACCATGCCTGAATATAAGGAAGCAATTTCCTTGGTTTTAGGAAAAATGCTTCTGACAAATATTGAAGGATTTCCTAATTAAAGTTGCCATGTGGTGATCAAATGAAAGGGAGCTATATATATAGCCAGGTGTTCAAATGTCTAATCATTTATCAGGCAAGACGGTGGGTGTTGTCTGTACAGTAGTGTAGAACATACTGCTGTTTCCTGAAAGGGATGATACCCTTATGGAAGGGCAACAGGTACGGTAGTGTTCCTGGGATTTGGTAATGTAAACCGTTACCTAATCCTAGCTACAGGCTACGGGGGATCAGCAAGTGCATGTTTGACACTAGACAGTTTAGTATATGTTTAGGACTTGAAAGAAGTGCATTTGAATACTTTAAGGATGTAAGTGATGATGGGTGGGGTGAGTGACTTGTGGATTGGAGTTTGGGGGGGTGGGGCGATTAGTTTACTGCCAACTTCACTAATATCTTTCAGGTGTGTATGTGAGGCTTTGTTGTGGAAATGTATGGAGCAGAATATTGTGAACTATTACTTGGTTTTCTAAAGTTGTCAGGCACACTGGTCACCAGGAAGGTCCCAAGTAATTCACAAACTACCAAGTTAAAGGTCATCATTGCTGCATTCATTGTTGTACCTTTAAGTCAGTCAATTAGGTATTGACCAATGGAGTATTGTAATGTTAAGTGGTTTGACTATTTAACTGCTGATTAGTGCTGGGTTATTGTTCGCTTGTGCAATGAAAGCGCTAAATCGGTTTGGTGTACTGGAACATTAAATTATTTTGTTTACCTTGGTAATTTGTGGATTACTTGGACCTTTCTGGTGACCAGTGTGCTTGACTGGGTTTTTTTTCTCCGTTATTTGTGGCTTTGTACACCTGTTATTTTCCACATTTTTTGCTTCTTGGTAATTTGCTAAAGTTACTTTTATCCTTTGCTTTACTTCAGTTAGTCATAGCTCGTGAGATGCATATGGACTTGAAAGCAGTGCCATTCATTCTTAACTTGTATGTGTGTGTGTGTGTGAGATGGATGGGAAATGCGCCCCATGCATACATACACACACACACACACATATATATATATATATATATATATATATATATATATATATATATATATATATATATATATATATGTGTATGTATGTGTATATATATGTGTGTGTGTGTATATGTATATACATACATTAATTTTACTGGATGTCCACATCCCGACCCCACCCCCAACCCAGAAAACCACAGTGAAAAACTTCTCAAAAGCGAACTTCTCACTTCTCAAAACCGAAGTGGAAACTACGGCCCAAACTGCAGAATCCTATATAAATGCATTCTACGGACATCTCCAGGAATGCATGGATCATCCTATCCCAAACAAAACCAAGACCCAATCGTCCAAAGGCAGGCATCCAGTCTGGACCCCTGCCATAAATAAACTGTACAATAGAAGGAGGAAGCTACTACATGATAGAGCAAAATCTGTAATGGGGAAGCCATCTCTGATCAGTACTAGCAAAGAATTACGATCCCTCATAAAATCCTCCAAGGCCAGCTTCGAGAGAAAAATTGCACAGGACACCAAAGACAATCATAAGGCTTTTTTCAGTTATGTTAGAAACCTGGGATGCAACTCCCAGACTTGTTCTGAGTTTATTCTAAATGACAAAAAATACACTGAACCCACAGACATCGCCAATATCCTGGCAGACAGGTTCAGTGCAAACTTCTCCCCCCACAGACATCGCCAATATCCTGGCAGACAGGTTCAGTGCAAACTTCTCCCCCCCCCCCCCCCCCCAAAAGAGCAAGTATCTATCCCGGCAGAGTGCTGTCTCCCAAACATCTCAGATGCTCAGGTGAAGGCTGCCCTCTCCAAGGCAAAAAACACTGCTTCCATGGGACCAGATGGCGTCCCAGGTTGCGTCCTACATGAACTCCAAGAGGAACTAATCCCTCAAATAAAACAGCTATACAATCTCAGCCTCACTACAGGATATGTGCCCACAGAATGACGTACAGCAACAGTGGTCCCACTCCACAAAGGTGGAGCCTCTACGGACCCTGGAAACTATCGCCCCATAAGCCTGACTAGCTTAGTCTTTAAGGCTATGGAGAGGATCCTCATGGAGCTCATAAACAAAGACATTGGGTACCTACAGACACTAGATCCTACCCAGTTCGGCTTTGTCAAGTGCAGATCCTGCCTTTTGAACCTGGTTGACTTCTTTGAAACAGTCACAAAAGCCATAGATGAAGGGAAGGTAGTCTACACAGCCTATCTGGACCTTGCAAAGGCATTTGACACAATACCCCACTCGGGCATCATAGATAAGCTATCCAGCTTAAATATAAATCCCTATGTCACAAGATGGGTCGCAAACTGGCTCAGACAGAACCCACAGAGTGAGAGTTTCTGGAGCCATGTCACTCGAAACCGGTCACAAGTGGCGTCCCACAGGGTTCTGTCCTGGGACCACTCTTGTTCGGTATATACTTTTCTGAGGTACAGGCAAACGTGGGAGGACTATGGCTCACCAAGTTCGCAGATGACTGCAAACTGGGTGCCATAATCAACTCTCCAGCTGACACAAACATCCTTCAAAAAGGTCTCACAGAGACCGATAACTGGTGCCAGTGCCATGGTTTAAAGCTAAATGCCAAAAAATGTATAGTCATACCCTTTGGCAAAAACAATGTGCCCACCAATTACCACATAGATGGAAACCCATTAAGTACAGAGAAAGTTATTAGGGACCTGGGGACCCAAGTTGATGGCAATCTCTCTCCTTTGAAAACCACATTGCCAAAGTGGTTAAAAAGACCTTCTACATAGCCCACCTCATCACGAAGGGTTTCACATCTAGATCGAGAGGTAATCGTGCCCCTTTATTCATCCCTCATCAGGCCCATCATAGAATACAATGCCCCCTTTAGGATGTACCTTACCTGACACCTGCAGCAGTTAGAAAGACCCCAAAAGTATCTCACCAAGAGGATCAAGGGTCTCAAACAGATGCCATATGCTGCTCGGTTAAAATAACTCCAGCTCTACTCAGTTGCATACCGCCTACTTCGAGGCGATCTATGCCTGACATACAAAGCTATGTAAAATCCAGAATTAATGGACATGCTCCACCTCAGTAAATCTAAATCCCTTAGAGCCACACCCTCGAGGGACTTGAACCTCAGCACAGAAATAAATAGAACTTGCTGGAGGGACAGGTTCATAACCCAGAGGCTCCCTTCGCTCTGGAATAGAATTCCAGTTCATGTGAGGCAGAGCACCTCACTGAATCTCTTCAAGAGGAATCTTGATAAGTGGATGGGGGATCGTAGGTTTGTCCCAGGGATTACTCCCGTGTCACTATTAGACAGAGGCACAGTAAACTAAACCTTAAAAAGGGCACGGTATACTCTAATCAAGGGGCGTAAGCCATACAGAATCGGGCTAGGCTTATAATTGCCCCAGGGCAGATAGCCTAATATGAACCCATGAACCTGTGTATGTGTGTGTGTGTATATATGTATATATGTGTGTGTGTGTATATATGTATATATATATATATATACATATATATATGTATATATATATATATATATATATATATATATATATATATATATATATATATATATATATATATATATATATAATCATTTTTTTTTCTTTTTTTTTTTTGTAAAGCTATGTTTGGTTATCACTGACTTGGTACCCACCTCACCCCTTCTGCAGTGATAACCAAACATAGCTGACTATTTTTATCACTGACTTGGTTGTCACTTCCTGAGTTAGTAAGGCAACTTACAACTGCTGTTAATATTTGATGCCCTGAGTTTGTAGATGCACAGAGAGACGCTTTACTAGTCAGAATTTAGAGTACATACACATTTAATGTATTGCTGGAGTGTAATTCATAGGTTGGTACTAGGCTATCAGCCCTAGGGCCTATGCAAGCCTATTCATAACAATTCCCTGGATATTTCTTCCCACAATTTACTTCTCTGGACCCCTGTCTAGCAGGGCGACTGACATGATCCCCGGGGTGAATCTCCCATCCAATCATCAAGGTTTCTTTTGAAGAGGGCCAGTGAGGCGCTCTGCTTGACATGTATGGGGAGTCTCTGGGTCAGGAACCTATCCTCACCTCAGCACTTCTGCAATGGTAAAAATCATTTGACATGTTTGGGTATCACTGACTTGGTACCCACTTCTGCAATGATAAAAATCGTCAGCTATGTTATCTTTGACTGTACACTGGCATTGCTGCTTTATAGCATTTGGTTCTTCGGTTCTCATGGTGCCTTCTCTGTGGAGGCTGCATGCCCGCTTGTGTCACCTTGGGTTTTCCCAAGGTAATCCAATTCATTGATCTTGTAGCTTTTGTAAAGCACTTCATTGACCTTGGCAAAAAATATATACATACATGTAAAATGTTGTGGTAAGGTACATGCAAGCATCAGAATCTTTACTATGTAGACTGTCAGTCAAACTAAAACAAATCCCTTTCTTAAACAAGTTGAGATATGAATAGGAAAAGTGGTGGGACTTCCAACTGTGGAAATGGGGGGGGGGGTGCAATGATTTATTGAGCAAAGAGCATGTAAATGATGAGAGAAACAATAATTTTGGCCAGTGCTTGATTGCATTGGAGTGTGGATTTCCACTTTTAAATGAAAATTAACTTGTATCCTGAACTATTTGACCTGATCTTTGACTGTACATTGGCATTGATGCTTTACAGCATTTGGTTCTTCGGTTTTCATGGTGCCTTCTCTATGGAGGCTGCATGCCCCCTTGTGTCTCTCCTAGGTAATCCAATTTTTCTCCCACAACACAAAGAAATGTAAGTGATTTGGCAATCCCTTGTATCCACAAGGTTTTTAACTGTATCACAGTAAATCTCCCTTAAAAGCCAGGCGAGTCACTGAGGTGTTATAAGGTGTGTAATACAAATCATAGGTTCATAGGTTCATAGGTTCATACTAGGCTATCTGCCCGAGGGCATTTACAAGCCTAGCCCATCGTTTTGTGGCTTACGCCACCCCTTAAGTATGGGGAACTATACCCATTATTTTGCTGTGCCTCTGTCGAGCAGTGACACTGAGGTAATCCCTGGGGTATATTTGCGATCTCCCATCCATTGGTCAAGATTTCTCTTGAACAAGGCCAGCGAGGTGCTCTGCCTCACATATACCGGGATTTTGTTCCACAGCATAGGGAGTCTTTGGGTGATGAATCTATCCCTCCAGCACGTCCTATTAATAGCCGTGTCGAGTTTAAGTCTCCCGCCCTTGTGGCTCTGGTGGATCTAGATTTTTTGAGGTGAAGCATATTCATCAAATCTGGGTTTGACATGGCCTTGTATGTTAGGCAAAGGTCACCTCTGAGCAATGATGGCGACTGAATAGAGCTGGAGTTCTTTCAGTCGGGCAGCATAGGACAGATTTTTGAGACCCTTTATCCTTTTGGTGAGGAACTTTTGTGGTCTCTCCAGCTGCTGCAAGTGTCGGGTCAGATACATTCCGAATTGGGCATTGTACTCAATCATTGGTCTGATGAGTGATGAGTAAAGGGAGACCATGACCTCCCTTGATCTAGATGAGAATCCCTTCATGATAAGGTGGGCAATGTAGAAGGTCTTCCTAACTACTTTAGCTACATGGGTGTCGAATGACAGACTACAATCAACCTGGGTCCCCAAGTCCCTGAAATTCTTCTGTGCTCAGTGGATTGCCACCTATTTGGTAGCTAGGGGTAACCTTGTTTTTCCCGAAGGGTATGACTATGCATTTTTTGGCATTTAACTTTAGGCCATGGCTCTGGCACCAGTTATCCGTTTCTGTGAGACCCTTCTGAAGGATATCTGTGTCAGATGTGTTTTCTACTATGGCTCCCAGTTTGCAGTCATCTGCAAACTTTGTCAGCCATAACCCTCCTGTGTTTGCTTGTACTTCGGAAAAGTAGATGCCAAACAAGAGTGGGCCCAGGACTGAGCCCTGTGGGACCCCACTTGTGACAGGCTTTGAGTCTGACATGGCGCCAGCAACGCTGACCCTGTGGGTTCTGTCACTCAGCCAGTTTGCAACCCATCTTGTGATGTATGGGTTAACATTTAAGCTGCTGAGTTTTCAATGATACCGAGTGAGGTATTGTATCGAAGGCCTTCGCCAGATCCAGGTAGGCTGTATGGACTGCCTTTCCCACATCAATGGCTTTGGTGACTGTGTGGAAAAAGTCAACCAAGTTTAAAAGGCATGATCTGCCTTTGACAAAGCCAAACTGGGTTGCATCCAAGGTCTGCAAATTCCTATGTCTTTATTTATGAGGTCCATTATGATCCTCTCCATGGCTTTGCAGATAAGGCTTGTCAAGCTAATAGGCGGTAATTTCAGGGTCGGTGGAAGCACGCCTTTGTGAAGTGGGACCACAGTTGCAGTCGCCACTCCTGGGTACATATCCAGAGGTAAGACTTTGATTAAATAGCTGTCCTAGTTGTGGGTTTAATTCCTCATTGAGTTAAGTGGAGCACACAGCCGGGACACCGTCGGGTCCCATGGATGCTGTGTTTTGCTTTGGAGAGAGCAGTTTTAACTTGGGCGTTGGAAATGTTTGGGGGGCTGCAATCGTTTGGTATAGATATCTCTCCTTTTGGGGGGGAGGGGGGGGAGAAGTTTGCACTGAACCTGTCAGCCAGTATGTTGGCAATGTCTGTAGGATCAGTAATCTTCACATCATTTTGACTAGTTCTGAGCATATCTGGGAGTTTCCTCCCAGGTTTCTAACATAGCTAAAGAATGCCTTATGATTGTCTTTTGAGTCTTTAGCTATTTTTCTCTCAAAATTTGCTTTGGATGATTTTATGAGGGCTCTTAGTTTTTTACTTATAGTGATCAAGGGTGTCTTACCTTTTAAGGATTTTGCTCTATCTTGTAGTAGCTTTCTCCTTTTGTTGTAGAGTTTGTTTATGGCTGGGGTCCACCAGAGTGGACGCTTGCCTTTGGTACAGAGAGTCTTTGTTTTGCTTGGGATTGCCTTATCCATGCAGTCCTGCAGGTGCTGGTAGAAGGCATTTGTGAGTGATTCAGCGGCTTGAGTACTGTTTTCCGGCGGCTCGGGGGCCTTAAAGGAGACCACACTAGTCTTTAGAAGTGTGAAGTCGGCTTACGAGAAGTTTTTTACTGTGGTCTTTTTATTTCAGGTGGGGTGGGATGAGGACCTCCAGCGAGATTAGTTGTGATCTGATCTCACCAGTGAGGGGTATACTTCCGGTGTTGAACATTGTGCTCCCATGTTCGTGATGATGAGATCAAGTATGTTATCTCCTCTTGTGGGGATGGTGACTAGTTGTTCCATGGCATTTGAGTTTATGAATTCCAGGAACTTTTGGGCTAGGGTGTTTGGGCTTGAGTAGTGTTCCCAGTCTATATTAGGGTAATTGAAGTCACCTAGTATGATGGTGTTTGGTGATACATTTATCCCTCTAGTGTTTTCAGGAAGGCCATGTGAGGTTCCTGAGTTTGTGAGGTGGCCTGTAACATGCTACAATTTGCAGAGCAGTCTTGCCTATGGTTAATTGCACCTGGATGGTCTCCGATGCATCGCGTTGCCACCAGTCTTGAGGTGTGGGTGTCCTTGATGAATATGGATACCCCCTCCTTTCTTGGTATTGTCCGGATTTTGGGGCGGAGCATGATATGAGGTAAAACCTGATAGTGCTGGGGTGCTCTCAGGAGCCTTGAACCAGGTTTCTGTCACAGCACAGACATCGATGTTCTCCATATTGAGAAGGGCCTCGAGTGCGTGCATTTTGAGATTTAGACTTCTGGCATTGAGCAGCATTACCCTTAGTTTTTTCCTTTTTTGTGTTCTAGGGTGGTAGGTTTAGAATTTGAGCCTTGCCTAAAAAGGCACTATGGGGGGGGCAAGAGCCTTAGCCAATATCCGAATCCCAGGGGTGACAGGTGCAAGCCGTCCCTTAAGCAGCGTGGCTTGTCCAGCATGTCATCCCAGGCAGACAGACACTGGATCCCCTTTGAATGACACCAGTGGTTAAGCCAATTGTTAAAGCTGATCATCTTATCTCTGTATTGTGGCATCATTCTTGGTGAAGGTAGGATACTGCTCAAGGTCAGGGTCATACCTGCCTGGGCTACACAATCAGAGAGCTCCTCAATGTCTCTTTTCATGTAGTCAAGGAGGTGCGTCTCAGGTCGTTCACACCAGCATGGACAATGACTGAGTCATATTTGTACCTGCTGTTGAGAGACCTGAGTGCTTCGTTATGGCGGATTCTAGCCCGACAGGCAGCTTACTGTGACCTTCTCCTTACTCAGTCTGGTGGCGGAGCGTCAGTGTGTCTGACTATGGAGTCACCAATGACTAGTGTGTCTGGCATTGTGTTTGGCCTTAAGGGCTGTGACTGTTTGACACTCTGACTGTGAGGTCTATGTGTTGCAGGTGCTGTGTTCTGAGGTGGTGGTTGTTTGGGTGTCTGCTTAGGTGGCCTCTGCTGTTTTGGTAGATTTTGTTCAGAGCCTCCAGTATGTCTTTGTGTGTTTATGTGTATGATTTGAGGTTGTGATGGTACTATGTGAGACTGGGTCTATAGTGTGTGTGGTAACCTTCTCCTCCTGACTGGTCTTGCCAGTCCTATGTTGAGAGCTCAGCCTCCAGTTTGGCCGTATAGTTGCATCTCGCATGTATTTGTGTTTTGTGGGAGGAGGAGAGGGTTGTCTGTGTACATGAGGCAATTGTAACATTGCCTCAAAATCAGGTTCACCAGCTGAGCAGGAGAGGACACTAGCAACTGATCCGTCGACATGCTAGAAGGAATAGACAAAAACTTTGAAAAGATTCCGGGGGCGTGGGTGACAGAAATGGGGTTTGCCTTTTGGGGTACTATCTATGACAAGAGTGCATTATCAAGGTAATAAGTACTGTAGGAGCAAGTGCTAGGTTTAACAGATAGAGAATAGTCTACTTGGAGTCAAGTAGAGATTATCTTTTAGTTATAGGATACTGATTAGATCAGTAGTATAGTTCGAGGAAGGTAGTTTTAAGGGAAAATTTGAAGAGTGTAATTTAGGTAGCCCTAATAGTTTAAATCTTAACGGCGCTGCCCTAGTGTGCAACAGTAGCAGCTCCGGCAAACTTCAGCTTCATCGGCGCAAGCAGCGTTTAGCGTTTTATATCAGGGGCTGAAAGAAGCTAGAACTGGCCCAAACGACCAATAAACTACAA
This sequence comes from Protopterus annectens, assembly GCF_019279795.1. Taxonomy (NCBI): domain Eukaryota; kingdom Metazoa; phylum Chordata; order Ceratodontiformes; family Protopteridae; genus Protopterus; species Protopterus annectens. The sequence continues at coordinate 723,376,301 of NC_056726.1, forward strand.
GTTGCTGGCTGAAACCTCACAAAACTGGACCAACAGGCAGCTCAATGCCTCCCACGTCCACTGGTAAGCAAAGGAACTTCCTCCTTTCCAAATTAGGTAAAGAATCAGTAACAGGAACTGCAAACAAAGTCCAGGGATCAGCAAGCTCTGAAACTGGACTAATCTAGCAAGGCGGGAAAACAAGAGATATTTTTTGTTTTTTTTGTAAAAGAGACAAGCAGAACAGATACAGTAAACACTTATAAATGCTATAAATCGGCTATCACAGCCTACACAAACAATTTGCAACAGTTACAGATATTTAAAGTAACAAACTGAGAAACAAGTGCAATATCAGAATAAATGCAGAATAAAACAGTAGCAATGTATCAGCAAAACAGCCGAAAATACAGTAGCAAGATAAATAGAAGTGGAAAGCCACAAAAAAATACTTATATCAGGTAAAGTCGCTTTTTCAGCTCTCTGAAGCTTGGATTACTCTGCTGGCCACCACGAGGATCTTGTGCTGACTTCTTTCGGCTGTTCCCGTTAGGGGCTCCACAGCAGATCACCTGTTTCCATTTCTTCCTGTACTCTGCATCTCGCTCTGTCACACCAGCCACCTGCATGTCCTCTCTCACCACATCCATAAACCTTATCTTAGGCCTTCCTCTTTTCCTGTTACCTGGTAGCTTCATCCTTGGCATCTTTTTCATAATATACTCAGCATCCCTCCTCAGCACATGTCCAAACCAACGTAATCGTGCCTCTCTGGCTTTGTCTCCAAACCTTCCAACCTGGGCTGACCCTCTAACAGAATTATTCCTAATCCTGTCCACCCTGGTCACACCCAGTGCAAATCTTAACATCTTTAATTCTGCCACATCCAGCTCAAACTCCTGCCTTTCTTGTCATTGCCACTGTTTCCAACCCATATAACATAGCTGGTCGCGCTACCCTCTTGAAAGGTGTGTAATACAATGTATATTACACATTGTATTTGTATTACAAATATAAAAGTATATGAACATCCGCAGGTAAAGTATATGCTGCTCTGTACAGTGTACACACACACGTGCACACTTTTTGGTTTTCAGCATGTTGCTTAATTCACTTTTCTTTTAGTATTGAGACATATATAGGTATCTCAGTAGTTTATTTTCCTTTTACATTTAGCGTGGTCCAACATTAAATGAGCACAGCAATTTTCAGAAAAGGCTTTCTCTCTTTTGTGAACTGATGCTTCATTGGTTGATGCCATGTTTAGACTGAGTTTCTGTGACTTGTGCCCTTTGTGGGCTGTAATAAGTTTCTGTTAACCCATAGCTGTACTCTGGATTAAGTGAGTAATGGTAGAATATCTGAATTATAGAATTGCCCGAATGGCATTGTGTGCTAATTGGTCCGTTTATAAAGTGAGGTGTAGTTAAAGATCTGGTTTCATGTGTGAGCCCCTTAGTTGTTTGCTTAAGTTACTGAACTTTGTTTAACTTTCCTTACCCAGGGTACTGCTTTTTGGCTGCTGTATTGGACTTTTTGAGAAAGGTCAAGGGTAACAACCTAAACAGGGCACACTAGACATTTTTCTAGTTCTATCAGCAATCTTAAACATCCTGTGAGATCCTGGCTATTCCCATGCAAGGTGAGAGATGTAATTCTCTGACTGTGTGCCTTTGGGGGCTGGTCTGACATTCCTCTTACTGGGCCATGCCTTGTGGGAAAGTTGTTCATGAGAACACCTACTGAGCTGACCAAGCTGCTTGTGATAACACACCGGAACAACCACTGAGGTCTCTTAAATTGCTGAGCTCATTAATCTGCCAGTGATCATAGCAATCCTGCAAAGGAACCTTGTTTAAAGTGCTTAGTTTTGTGCTTTCAGTCTCTACTGCTCATGAATGCAGCTGAGGGTGAACTCTGAGTGATGTGAGCCTTGTCCTAGTACTCTATTTCTCACTTCAGTACCAGTTGGTAGAGTGTCTGTCTGTACTGCTGCTGTACCACTTCTGCTGTTGGTCCTGCTCCCCTCCACCTGCTTCCACAGACAAGTTTTTAGGATATTTGCGTCCATCCTTCTCTGCTGACTGTTCTCCATCATGCTCATGGAGAGCACCAGACTGTATTTTTCATTGCTAGATAGTGTTCCATAACTGTAATTGCATTTTTTTCCTTGAATTACTTAACTGTAAATTGCTTTTTCAACTCCTCCCAGTTTAGTGTCACTAGCTCATTCTACCTAATAGAGAGAACATTTGAGAAGGCCACCCCATTTAGTTTCTTAACCTTGAATTATTATATTCTGTTCCTCCTTTCTCCCTTTCACTTTATATGAAATAAAAAATAAAAATAGAATCTACTTGTGTTCTGACAGTGTGCTTTTCAAACGGTCTAGAAATATAGAACCGATATTTTAGCACTTTTTAACTGTGCAGAGTTCTGCACTGTCTTAAATTATTTATATATTTGCTGGCATTGTTTTCTGATACGCTGCCTCCCTTTTGTTTTTTTTTTTCCCTAATTTACTGATTTCTTCACATGTTTAGTCCATTTTTTTAATTTAATTGCATTTCTTAACTGTATTTGCTTTGATATTGCTAACTTGCACTGCATTTAAATTTTACTGCTGTTTTAGCTGCTTTTCTGTATTAAAAAAAAGTTCTAAGCTTGTTTCCCATATTTCCTGTAACTAGTCTAGTCCAATTCAGATTTGCTGTATCCAGGACTGTTTGTAAGTTTCTGAGCCCCCAAGCCTTTCTGTGCTGGAGGGAAGCCTTCTAGCGTATCAGTGGGAGTGGTAATCACTAGGTAGCCTACCTACCACAAGAGTGGTTTGTGGCCCAGAATTTGTAATTTATTGGCCGTTTGGGCAGTTTTTCCATCCCTTTCAACTTTCTGGTTTAAAAGCCCGGGTTTGCGCTTTAAGCTCTGCTCAGCAGTGCCAAGCTGAAGTAAACTATTACTGGTCCCAGAAAGTCTGCTTTTCAGTTTTTCCCTTAGATCTTGCTAGTTCTTTCTCTCTTGCACTTCAGATAGCCTAATTGCTTTGCACTTCAACAGGTTTTTGTAGTGGTTATTATAGCACACCTAAGAGCCATCAGCACGAGTCATTCTTCATGGAAATGGCTCCAGTACTTGGTAGTTATGACCACCCCTCCTGGCATGATTAAAGGGTAGTTCCCTGTGCTTTCTCCTATTAACCTGGTGCACTTGGGTAGTCTGAGGCAGTGTAGCCTCATGTACACAATACTCTCCTCTCAACTCCCAACACTCAAGACTTGTGATCGATGCACATATGTGATGCCTGTGCCCTGGCCCAGCAATCAAGGCACCTCAATCCTCACCACTAACACTAGAGAGGGTGTCTCATATGAGGAAAGGATAACAAATACACACAGTAAAGTGCAATTTCCCTTAAGAGCACACCGAGATCAGTCAGTCTGGGGCTGGTCTCTCCCTTGCTCTCCAGTTCCGAAATAAGACTCCCACTGGCACAGCTATAGGGTCCAGATCTCAGCCTTAGCTGGGCAAGCTAAAATATCCAGCCAGTGCTTTGTGTCCCTGCCCAATTAGCGCACACACACACACACACACACACACACTCTTTGAGAGTTTACACAGACACTTGTGGGGAAGGTTGGCACAGGTTCTCCAGCTGTGCCCCTTTTACCCGGACTATACGGTAGTACCCTGCCACCACCCAGCTAATAATTATCAGCTACTCAAAGGCCCTTATAAGGGTGTCCAATTATTACTGTACAATATTATCCAATTGGTAGTATGACAACAATCTCGAGGCTCATTAGTGACTTGGTACGGGATCCTTGTATAAATGCAGTGTACTCTTAGAGCGTAAACTATCTCTACACAAACCAGCCACAGTTAAAAGGTTTTCAGATATTTAATATTAAATAATTAAAACCACAAGACTATGCTTTCTACTACACAGTCAGTGCTAGTGGAGAGTTCGATGATCACACAGAAATACTTAAAATAAATCAGTAGTACAGTTCTGACATCACTGAAAAAGCCTTAAGTTTACACTCATATTTACAAATGATAGAATTGTGCAGATCTGGTTAGGCTGGCAGCCTTCACCCTTCTCTACCAGTCTTCACAACTTATGTCACCAAATTGGAAGCTATGCACTCTCCAGCCAAGACCGGACTAGCTGGTCAAGAGGAGAAGGTCAGCACCTGCACCACACCACATGGAACACACAGCCCTTCAGAACACCCACTGTCACAGCTCTCGCATAAAAACACAAAACACACACCCACCTTCGCGGAGGCACTAAATAAAAATTTACCCTAACAGCAGAGACCTCCAAGACAGAAACTCACTCTACCAACACAGTACAAACCACAGGACACCTTGCTCACCTCCACAGTGTGCCCCTCAACCTAAGGCTAAACACCTTGTCCAGTACACTAATCATAGGTGACTCAATAGTGAGCCACACAGATGTCCCACTCACTAGGTTAAATAAGGAGAAGGTAACAGTCAGCTGTCTTTCAGGTGCCAGAATCCAAGACAAGACGCGCACACTCTGGTCACTCCAACTGGTCACTCCACAACAAGTAGAAGTATGACTCTGTCATTGTCCATGTGGGTGTAAATGACCTGAGATGCACCTCCCTGGACTACATTAAAAGAGACTTGGTGGAGCTTTTGGATTATGTGGCCCAGGCAGGTTTGACACTAGCCCTGAGCAGTATCCTGCTGTCACCCATAATGATACTGCAGTACAAACAACCAATTTAAGCAATTTGTTTTTGCGAAAGGTAGATTTGTGCCTGGTTGACTTATTTTGAGTCTGTGACCAGAGCGTTGAATGAAGGCAAGGCAGTTCATACAGCCTGCCTTGATCTGGCCAAGGCCTTTGATACCATTCCTCACTCAGGAATTGACAAAATCACCAAACTAGACCTCAACCCCTGTATCGTTAGGTGGGTTGTAAATTGGCTCACAGAACACAGTGTGAAAGTAGCGGACTCCAAGTCAGACTGCCAACCAGTCATGAGTGGAGTCCCACAGGGATCAGCCCTGGATCCTCTCCTGTTTGGCATCTACCTCTCGGAAGTCCAGGCCAACACTGAGAGATTCTGGCTGACCAAATTCGCATACAACTGCAAGCTGGGAGCCATTAACTCCCCAAGTGATGCCGACATCCTACAGATAGGCCTCACTGAGACCAATGACTGGTATAGAAACTATCGCCTTAAGCTTAATGCCAAAAAATGCATCCTCATCCCCTTTAGGGAAAAACTCCGTTCTCCCATCGATGTGGTAATTAGTGGGCCCACTGAAGGCGTTAAGAGATCTGGGGACAAAGATGGACAGCAACCTCTCCTTTAACCACCACATTACCACTGTGTTCAGAAAGTCCTTTGTGGCACATCTCATTACCAAGGGTTTTGCATCCAGGACGAAAGAGGTCATCATTTATCTCTACTCTTCCCTTATTAGACCAATCATGGAGTATAATGCCCCATTTGGCATGTACCTCATTAGACATCTGCAACAGCTGTAGAGGCCACAAAAGTACCTCATGAAGAGTATCCTAGGCCTTAAACCCATGTCCTACGTGGACAGAAAAAACTCTATTCTCTGTCTCTTATCGTCTTCTAAGAGGCAATCTCTGCTTTATTTACAAAGCCATGATTGACCCAGCTCTGTTAGAAATGCTGCATCTAAAGAAATCCCAATCCCTCTGCAGCACACGCTCCAGTGACCTCACCCTCATTACCACAATCAATAGAACGTGCTGGAAGGACAGGTACATGTCAAGCAGAGCACCTCACTGGCAGTCATCCAAGAGAAATCTTGATGAGTGGATGGGAAATGCAGTTCACCCCGTGGATCAGTCCAGTGGCTGTACTTGATAGAGGCAAACGGTAGGCGGCATAATGCCAGAGCACTTCTTTGGGCTAGGATTGTAAACCTCCCAGGGCCATTAGCCTAGTACACATCTATGAACTGCAAAATAACACTGTTTTAAATGTTTTATTTTACTTTTTCCTTCTTCCCCTCTCCTAAATGTTTCCACACATTTTAATGACATGAAGTAGGGCATATGCAAGTTTTAAATTCCAATATTTCCAGGTTTTCTCATTTCGTATTTCCCAAATGTAATTTAACACTTTTGCTGGTATTCTTTCCATCTCCCAAATCCAGTTTCTGGTTCATTTCAACTTACTCCTGGTTCTTCTGTTCAACTCTTGTACTTTTTTTTTTCCTCTCTGTAAAGCATTTTCATTTGAAAAGGTTTCACTGACATATCAGAAGAATAAGAAGCAGAATCTCCCTTACATTTGTTGGACAGGCTTTATTTCCTCTTTAGCATATTCTGCATAAAAAAAGTGTATATATAATTTTAACTGTCCAGGAAAAAAAAAATTATTCTGAATGTTAGCTGGATACAGCAGCTTGAATCTCACCTGCTCCCTGATTAGTGCAATAAATCTACTCCTCTCTGCCTGGTGTACAGTGAGTAGTAATTTTCCACAAATGCTCTGTTGTCTCCCACTTTTGGTACTTTGTCTTTCTGCCACAGTTTTGTCAGAATCAGCCCTTCCTGCTAGGATTGCACCTCTACTATTAAAGGTCTGGGTTGCTTTCTCATGGTCCGGTCTGGAGCATGCACACGATGTGGCTCTTCAGTTTCTCTGTACAGTAGAAAATCTCAGGTTTTCCCTATGTGGTCCATCTTTTAATTTCCACCATTTTTTGAAACCTCTCTTTGAGCAGTCTTACTCATCCAGCCTTTTCTTTATTTTGATCTGTGATTTTTGCAGTTTTGTCCGCTCATCTTTGTCATTTTAAAGCTTCTTCCATTTTGCAGCCTTTTGTTGTTTTGAGTTGATGTACTTCTTTAGTGTTTTGTTTATTTAAATCCACTCTGAGCACACTTGACATTTTTCCTCTAGATTACTGGAAGTCGTGTCTTGCACCAGAGCTGGAGTTTAAACTGCTTTTTGCTGAACAGCTACAGGATTCTTCCCAGAAGGGGTTTCTTTCAGAATTTGCTGGCTGGTTACTGAAATTTACTCAAAGGCACATTCACTGTCTTTTTTCAGCTCTCCCAGTGAGAAAACAAACTCTAAGATTAAGCTGTTACTGTGTGCACCATCATGGAAGTTGCTTCCTCGGGCCATTTTTTTTTTCCTTGGCGCTCTGATACAGTCCCAACAGCCAGTATGGACTTGGTTAGACACGTCCTTCATGGCTGAAGTACCCTTGGATGGCAAGGGAGTTTTTATCTTGCATATCTTCTGAGCAAAATTTTGTGGCAGACAAGATGAGCAGGATCTGGACAGACCCTCATAAATTGAAACTGAATCAGGGGGTCTTCCAGGTATCTAGCTGTAGGGAACAGCTGAGGTATTTTTCCTTCCCTTGCAACAAACACTTGGCAAAATTCTGCTTCATGATTCTATACAGGAAGGTCTGGAAAACGTTTTTGTTTTCCTTGGACAGGAACTTTTTGTTTACTTTTCCACATTTTCTATTAATATCTGGGCTCATTCTGTAGATTGAGAGGATTCTTCAAGATCATTTGAAAAGTCTCCCTTCTGACACTGGCAACATTGGTTCTCCCTTTTGGAAATGACAAAGGGCAATTACAAGTGCTTCCTCATGCTCTGAACCTACTTTCACAAGACAAGGTGTTGGATTCATCCATCTCAAAACTACTATTTTTCTGTGTGCATACAACAAGTATTAAGAGACAAGAAAAGCTGTTAGAAAATTTTTAAATTGCTGAATGGAAAAACATTTTCTAGTTAGTACAGATACGAGAGCCTGGATCATTTCAGGGATTTTTGTCTTTTTGTCTGTCGCTTTTTTTGTCTGTCGCTTTTTTTGTCTGACCATGGATTCTCTTCTTTCAATGCAATCCCGTGTAAAATGTTTTTGAAAGGGTTGTTTCATACCAAACCTCCTAGAACAAGTGGCTCCTCCTTGTTATCTTTGCTTTGGAAAAATTGTCTCACTCATTTTGAAGTGGGCAGCCACGGTGGTGCCAGCGGTTAGCGTTGCCGCTTCACAGCAAGAGGATCTCCAGTTTGATCCTCGGCTGGGGTGCCTTCTGTGTGGAGTCTGCATGTCCTTGTGGTCGCGTGGATTTCCTCCGGGTGCTCCGGTTTCCACCCACATCCCAAAGACATGCTGTAGGTGGATTGGACACTAAATTGGCTTTAGGTGTGTGTGTATGTGCCTTCTGTGGAAGGTTGGGTGCCGGGCTGGCAACTTGACACTGTAATACTCCACTGCCAATCTTGAGCAGACAGGTGATCTGCTGTGGCGACCCCCTAACCAGGAAAATGCTGAAAGAAGTCTTGCTCATTTTGAACCAGATTATCAGGCTGACTTAACGTTCTTAACATGACAGACAGTGTTGCTCATTGCTTAGAATTCTAAGCTCTTATCTCATTTTCCCCAAAGATAGGGTTTTCTTTAGCACTAAACCTTCATTTATGCCTATAGGAGTTGCTGCAAGACTAGCAATATCTCACTTTTTCCAGAGCGTAAATCCTGAGGGGTAAAAGATTCTTCATACCTTGTATGTCCACAGACCTATCTTGAAGTGAGTAAATCTTTTAGGAACTCTGCTTAGTTGTACATTTCTTGTGAAGGCAAGAAAAAGGGGCAGATTGTGTCAGCAGATTATTTCTAAATGGTTTTCTTGTGCTTACTGTAGAACATGGCAATTCCAGGCTGGGTCAAGGCTCATTCTACCAGGGCCTTGGCTTCATATGTGGCTTTTGGAAGTGATTTGGATTCTAGAAGTATCCTAGTTGCAGCTGCTTTGGCTTTTGTGCATACTTTTACAAAGCACTAAACTAGATTCCTCCTCGAAGCCTAGGAAAAACTTTGTTAGGACTGTTCTCGGTGGGCTTCGGGACCCTTATCTTCCTCTTCCCAGCTAAGACTGTGGTAGTCTAACCCTAGAGTTAAGGTCACTGCAGCAGTTGGTAGTATGATGATCATAGTTAATCTAGTTCAGCTATGTAAGTAGACTTATGAAAATAGTAGACATTCTAATCATCCCACCATCTATGGTTTTGGGAAGTTTACTTGCGCAGCTGTATTCTTCATCACTGATGGGTCTGCTATATTTTTATCTATCTGCATATGCATGTAAAAATACACAACTGACACACTTATCCACTGTTATGTGATTTAGAGGAGTTGGTGTCTTTACAGATGCAGGAATGTGGCCTGTCCAAAAACTTGTTAGGACCCAGCCTTCCTGACTCAAGGTAGATTGGTAGGTCAAGGGTCAAGTCTGCTTTGGGGCATTAGAGGCTATAAAAATCATTGCATTTAACAGTAAAAACTGTATGCCCACAAGCCTCACTTCCCTTACAAACATTTCAAAGTGTGCATATGGCCTCTTTGGTTACCAAGATGAGTCAGTTGAAGTTTGGCTTATACATTCAAGTCTTGCCTGCTTTTTTTTAAAAGCAAGCCAAAAGCAGAAAATGTCCACCCATAGTGTAGGTTTTATTTTTTCTTTGGGATTTAAGCTAACCAAAGTATCTGGGGTGCATTTAGCAAAGCGGACAAAATGGGTGACTAGGAAAGCTTTCCTTTCCTTTCTTGGAAGAGCTGTGTACCATTACTGAAACGGTTTAAAGATCCACTATGAATGTCATTAACATCCGTAGTGTACTTTGTTTATTGCATTTCTGGTGAGATAGGTGACAGGGTCTTGTCTTTGTAAAAGACAACCTTTAAAACAAGAATCCTGAACTAATCAAAACTCGGGGAAAATACATTACATGTACAATAATTTTAATAGCAGTGCTATTGAATATACTATGGTTCTAATGGATATCTGACCCTTGCAGCGCATGAGTATTTTCTTGTCTGAATTCCAAAATGTGAAAATTTTTAAAAGCATTATAGGTTCGTAGGTGCATTGGTTTAACTTCCAAACAGTGACTAGGTAAACTGCTCATTGTTAAAATATGCATCTTCATACTGATAAACCTAGTAATTGTTTTCCTTTTGTTTGCTCAGCTGTGGTTAGACCTGCTCTAAATAGCACGGTCCATGATACCATCAGCTTTAAACTAAAACTAACATCAAGAATTGTTAGTAAATCATCCTTCCTATATTTGGAAATTCATGATGCATATTACTTATGGAGATAAAAATAGTCTGATTACCAAGATTAAAATAGTTATGTCATAAGCATCCTGGTTAGATGTTTTATCAGTTGAAATGTTGCTTCCTGGTTAGATATTTTATCAGTGGAAATTAACATTACATCATGCATTACATAAATTGAGTTTAATCTGGATACTGTTGGCAAGATCTGCAGTATTCTCTCTCTTGTTTGAGAGACTGATAGTAATAAAAAAATGTCAAAAGGATGTATTAAAATATGGCTTTCTAAAAGTGGGCTAGTTGTAAAAGCACTAGTTTAATTTTCATATCAAAGCTTCCAGAGCTTCCTATGAATTTGTTTTTTTTTTTTTTGTTTCAGAGGAAAAAAAAAAAAGAAATGGGGGAAATTGAAATATGTAATAACGTGATTACCCTGGCTCTGGACATAGTAAAGTGTTTGCAGAAATACTGTATGCAAACTTCACAGTAATGGTGAGCGCTATAGAGACAAGGGGGGCATCCTTTAAGATAAGAATGAAAACCACTGCCAAAATTTAAAATGAAACCAAAGTTCCATAGGTTCAGACCACGCACTGCTGATATTTTTTCCTACATGTGAAACTAAGTGCTCCTCAGTCACGTTAAACAGAATGCTATGTGCAGATGTCCCTGACGTATGGCAGAAGACTGTAGTTTCATTTTATAAGGGGGGGTGTGTGAAATCTGAGCCAAACAGTAAGTCCATTGGCCTGACCAATATTCTGTGGAGAGTGTTAATGGAGCTTACCCAAAAAGATGCATTACTTCTGTAATGTAACATTTGGATGGGTCTCTCATGGAGAGAGCATTCCTTTTGAATCTTGGCATTCTTAGAGGTACCACCAGCACATGATAAAGTGCTGGCAGTACGTACTGCTTGACTTTGCGAAGGCTTTTGACGATACTGTTCATGTAGTTTAATCGACCAATTAAATGTATGAGCAGGAAAAACGCTACAGAGTTTGTCGCACCAAGACCCCAGTGTATAGTTAAGCATTTTCACCCCCCCCCCCTTTCAGTTGGGACCTCGTCAGAATGAAAATGTCATGAGACCATCCCTGTCATGTGACTTGATTTCCACAAGTTATAAAGTTTAACTGCTGGATAGATTTTCAGTACCTGCTGGTACTGCAAGCTAAGGAAACCAGTTGGCATAATGGTTAATGTCTTCACCTCCCATGACCAGGTTTATTCCTGAATTCTGGCCAGTGCTTGTATGGGAGTTTGCATGTTCTCCCTTGGTCTCTCTTGGGTTTATTCCATCTTCCCAAACTATGCTGAGTGGTTTTACTTTAAACTCTGTCAAGAAGAGCTGCGGGCAGCAGTGCAGACTCTCTTTAGATGCTGCACTGTAGGGTGAAGAGTTGAGTTAGACCCAATAGCTTTGAGTATCAATTGTGGTGTGCAGTAGTTTCAGGACAGAATATTGATCACTGAGCCATGTCAGGGCCAACAACTTGGTGTAAAAATTTGCTGTAGGTTATTTGGTTGTGTTGATTAATGTTGCCAAAATGGGCATGAGTGTTTGATGTTAAATGGGTTGAACTGGCCTACTCTGACATATGTCAGGGATTCACGCTATTAGAGGGGTGTGTGTCACTATTGGCCAGTGTTCCTTCCATAAAACCCAGCAGCCCTAGTTCAGTAGGCTACTGACTGGATGGTGTCCAGTTGTTGGGTTACCTGGGATAGTTCTGAGCGAAAGCTGAGCATAAAACAAATTAACCTGTCATGAACCAAGCATTGCTACATTCAATATAGGTTCACTGACAGGACATAGCTTAAAAGCGGATGACCTGATGGCAAGGAAAAGGCTGGACATCCTGTGTTTCCAGGAAACAAGATAGAAGGGCAGTGCAACACATCCACTTTATGGTCCAGCATCTTCTACAGAGGAGGAGGACAGACTAGGAATGGTGTCCACATTGTGGTGAGGTAGTCTTCTGAAGACTGAAGGTCATCAGAAATTAGTGATTTGCCATGAGTCTGACAGACATTATTGTACGGTTAGGGTACTTTTCATATTCTCAGCCTATGCCCTATATATTTATGAAGAAAGAGTACATTCAGACAGCAGTTTGCACAAGCTAATAAATAAAGCAGGACAACAATAATTGGTTTTGATAAAGGGTGAACTGAATGCACATTGTAAGGGTGGACAGAAAAGGAATGTATGTGGACTTTCTGGGTCCACATTGGGGGGGAGGGGCAACAGGAATAAAGGAGATGATGCTAAACAAATATAAAATTCAAAAATTAGGCTGTTCAACCACATCAGTTACTCAAAGTACATGTGATATGTCAGCCATCCTTCTCAGGATGAAGGAGATGGTATTTTAGACTTCTGTCTGGCAAATGGCTTGATGGTGGGCAACACATGGCTCAAAAAGAGACTGTCATAACATGGCTCAAAAAGAGAGACTGTCACAAGATCATATACAAGAGTGGACAACCTGTAACTATGGTAGACTTCCCAGTAGTAAGGAAGGGGCATTGGAGTAGAATTGGAGATCAACTGAGACTAGGCTGAAGACCTGGAAGTTGACTGGAGTGAAAGCACAAGAGTTCAAGGAATTACTTGGGCTCGAGCACTTTACGAAGAAAATGGCTGGAGTTGAAGAATAGTAGCACCTCTAAAACAGCTTATGCAAGGACTGCAGAACAGGTATGTGGCTGAGCCAGGTATGGAAATAAGGTGCATAAAGAAATGTGGTGGTAGAATGCACAATTACAGGAAATACTCAATAAGAATGGAGTGCATGAAAAAGATAGCCTTGTCTGTCTTCTCTGTTTGGAAAGTGGTGCAGACTGCAAAAAGGAATTGTTGACCTGCTGCAAGGCAAATCCAAAGATAAAGTGGACAATCAGAAACCCTTCTTAAGGAATGCTAGCAACAACTTGCTCACCAGCCCACAGTAAATCAGAGGTGGACGGAAGGAGTACTTTTCAGTAGCTTCCGAGTGAAAAATAACCCACAGAAGCCATTCTGCCCCAAACACAGCCTACAGTAAAAGAAAACTCTAGAGGAAGTAAGAACAGCCTTGAGAAAAGCTAAGTCTGGTAAATCAGCAGGTTCAGATGAGGTCACAGCAGATCTTCCCAAGATGTTGGGTGAGATATTGGAGAAATCGCTCCTGAGTGTACTGTTAGCAGCATGGAGATATGCATATCCCAGGTGACTAGAGAGTAAGCCTACTAATGCCAGTGTACAAGAACAAAGGGGACATTGCAACTGTAGGCAGTATGGAGGTATCCAACACCTGTCATTCTGTATGAAACTTCTGGAGATGGTGATAGTGGAAAAAAGCTATCCTGATTTCAGATCGGGATGGAGCACAACTGACCTAATGTTTGCAGTGAAACAGATATTTGAAGCTAGAGATTGGAGTCAACTGGGCATCCCAAGACTTGGGAGAAAGCCTATGATGAGATCCCAAGACAGACTATTTGGGCAGTCCTGCAGTGGTTCAGAGTCCCAGAAACATTGGTAGAGTTTTAGTGCAAGATATGTACAAGGGCTCAACTTGAATATGAACAATGTTCAGCCTCTCAGAGGGGTTCCCTGTGGGAAAGGGTATGCATCGGTGCTCCACTGTGAGCCCACTGCTGCTTATACTCTTGATGGCCCACATTAGCAAACTGTTCTGTCTCGTCTCACCAAAGTTGCTCTGTGTAGATGTGGCATTACAGGCAAACTCCTGAGCAAGAACTTCAGTTTTGCATTCCATTCCCCTAGCCATTGCTGAAAGCACATGGAATGAAACTTGAGTACAGATGAGACTGCTGTAATGGCAGCAAATGTGGGTAATCTGAAGAAGCTGAGAGAGGATATAGAAAGGGAAATAGTGGAACAGGTTTAATGCTTGAAGTATCTGGAAAGGATGGTTGGGGAAGAGGGAAGTCTGACTTGACTAGGTTAAAGCTAGAGTGAGTGGGCCTGCAGCCAACTGGCACATAATGTGTCCGGGGTAGTGTATGACAGTAGAATGCAAAAAAAAAAAAAAATGTACGAAACAGTGGTGCGACCAGTACTATATATGGTACAGAAACCTGGGCACTAAAGGCAGAGCAGTTGAAACTAGAGGGGAAGTGACCAAGACTTGTTAGGATGCACACTGGAAGAGATGAAGACCTGAGGACATTGGAGCAGAGGCCAAAGTAGTTCCAGTTGCAGAGAAGGTCAAAGAACAGATTATGGTGGTTTGGACATGTGCAGAAAAGCAGAAGACAATCTATGGTGAAGATGGTGATTTGAGACTGAAGGGAAGAGAAAACTGAGCCCATTAAAAGAGTGGATGGATTGTGTGATAAGGCCTGTGATAGGCATGAGCGTTAAAGAAGGTGGGTAAGTGGTATTGAGAGAGAGAGGGTGAGAATTGCCATGACACCCCAACTCCATGCAGAAAACAGGGTAAAAGTTGTGGGTAGACTGACTGGTGATTGTCCACTGTCTAAACTGTTTTTAATTGCTCATTACCTAAAGGTGCGACCACAAAACCTTTGTGGTGATAGATGTAGGGATTTTTCTTAACGGTGACTAAATGCCCAGACCTATAGGATAGCTTTGATCTGTTTTGGAATTCGTTGCATATATGTAAATTTACAAGCTCTGTTTGAAATACTAGGGTGTGTGTTTTTTTTTTTTTTTTTTTTTTTTTTTTTTTTTTCCCTCCTTTCCTACATTTCAACACCCACATGTTAGTAGTGTAATCTGTACATGCAGACTAATACAGCTCTGCATTGGCCTGTGTTTAATTACTCAGTGTCAGAGCACAGTAGTATGTCTCTTTTCTACCTCAGAGTAAAAATAGTTTATAGTTTTCCATTTTCTACTGTAACCTTCCTTGCAGGTGTTCAGAATACTAGCTCCCAAAACATGTTTTAAACCTTGTGGCTTTTACCTGCCTTATTTTAGGCCCATAAATTCATTTTCACTTGAATGTGGACAGTAATTCCCACCTTTTGTATTTTAGTCTAGGCTAGAGATTTTTTCAGATGTACATTACAAAACACATTTGGTGTTTCATAAACTGTATACTTGACTCCTCCTGTCCTACTTTCATTTCATCCGGGCATAGTCTCCCAAGCCCAAACAGTCAATACTAAAGAAGAAAAAAACACCAGTTTTTGAAACTGTGAAGTGCATCTGCATTCTAAGTTCTCTGTGAAGGCTTCTTGTTATTGCATAAGGAAATTCTTAGCTAGTGTTGCATCTCTGTTTCTATTTAGTCATACCCTTCCATCCCTGTTGCGGTGGTGGTGCTGCGGTAGCGTTGTCGCCTCACAGTAAGACACTGTCCAGTTCGATTCTCAGCTAGAGTGTCTTCTGTGTGCAGGCATGTGTGAATGGGCGCTTCATTGAAGGTTGTGTGTCAGGGCTGGAAACTCGGCATGTAAAAGTCAACTACCAATCATAAGTGGACCGGAGTTCCGCTGTGGCGACCCCTCATCGAGAAAAGCCGAAAGACGCAGCAATAACCCTTCCATCCCTGTTGCACATATTCTTCTAGTGTTTTGCTTACTGTGTGGGTTGCAGCCATGGACAGCTGGTACTGTACACCCTATGAAGTGCCATAGGATATTCCCCTTTGAGTAGAGTAGGGAATGTTGGACTCTGCTGTGAAACGGTTGGTCTGTCTTGTTGCTATGTTTTTTTCTGTGGTGTACATTTTCATTTCCTCACCAGTCCCACATTCCTCCTCCTCCTCCTCCACTTCAGAGAGTTCATAAATTTGAATTGCCACTAGGTATACTGTACTAAAGAATCTCTCATTAAATCTCTCGTGCACACTATACTTGCCCAAACATTTGCGTACCTTTTTACAACTGTTTAGCTTCACCAGTCAAGCTTACTTTTATTTCACAACAATAAAAATCTGTGGCACTGAGATTACATTCATGGGGGACCCACTAAGTAATCTCTCCACTCCCTTAACCTAACCCCACCCCACCTTTTGGATTTGTACAACTACATCCAGTCACAACACTCCTAAAATCCTCCGCCAATAGGAGCTGACATAAGTAACACACACTGTGTATTGCTGCTCTACCAAACAAGTTAACTTGCGCTCTAAAATTTTAATCCATTATATCCTATTAGTAATTGTAAACTGTTTAATTACATAATGCTGCTCGAGTCACTATCCTCCTACTTTTCTTGCCCATCTCACCAACTATCAAGCTTGCCTCACCCACCTATTCCCATCTACTCAACAAATTCCCTTTACCACTCCTCTACTTTAGATCAAGGCACCAATAAAAGCAAAGCAAAAGGCCTATTTGTTTATATACTTTCACAACCCCTCAGTTAGTGGAGACATTCATCCAAACCTTGGTCCCCTCCATTAGCAACTCTACCTTGACCAAACACCCAGAGTCCGCACTTTGCACTGCAATTATAGTCATGGTTAGAGAAACCTGGCTAAAACAAGAAATACCTTATGACATCAGCCCTCCAGGATTTAATGTAGTCCACATTGATAGGATAAACAAAGGAGCAGATAATGTTGCAATTCTAAATAGAACCCTGCTTAACGGCAGAGATGCTGAGACCAATCTCTGTTTTGGCTTTATACATCTCACCACATAACATCCATACTGATTTAAAATTTCCCTTTTTCTTCAAGTCTTTTGGGTTTCTAATTCCATAATGGGAATGGACCCCATTGTAGCACCTGCAGTGTGTCCAGTAATGACTCCTCTTGCAATTCATACGGAGTTGCATACATTGCTAACGTATCGAAGTGTGATTGTGAATTCTTTTTTATAAGACCTGTCGCTCTTACTATGACTAGAACGGTCTAGGTATCTCATCTTCCACATTGCCCTCATTTCTTCTTGCAAATCCTGGTATTTTATGACTTTGTGTGTCTCTCTGTGTGTAAGACACTGTAGTCTCTGGGTGTAGAAGTTTCAGTGATCAATGCTACTTTTGCCTTTTCATGGACTACTATATGTGGTTTTCTGTCATCTATTTTTGAACTGTTTGTAATGGATGATCCCATGTGATATATAAATGTAATGGATGATCCCATGTGATATAAACCACCATTTTCTATAATGCTTTGTGGCTCAGTCTTGCTACATTATGCGTTTCGGTAACTGGCAGCAAGGTGTGCAACTGCCTCCAGTTTTGTTTTACAAAACCTGCATTTATCTGTTTTCTCCCATGTGTTCATTGTATTTGGTGAACTATGTACACATTTATTTTGCAATCTTGGGCCGCCAATATTAACCTTTTGTCTTTTTGATTTAAATTCATCTCTCCTTAACCAATCCTGCTTTCGATCCTGATCAACATGAGATTGTTCCAAGAATTTTCTGTACTTGCAGCATTAAGGGTTGTATATCTTCCACTACAGAGCTGCACTAGTTATTAAAACCTTGTTTAAATACACCTGCTGCATTTTTTACTAAAAATATAACTGCTGCTTTGCTTCTCCCTTGACTGTATTCCGCAATCTGAAGCTGCGGCGGTGTACTACCTGCCCCAACATGTTCCACTACAGAGCTGCACTAGTTATTAAAACCTGTAAGTGTTTTAATGAGAAAAAAAAATATCTTGCTTGTTATGAGTGAGTAGTGTGTGCACAGATGCTAAGGTCTGCCATAGACACCCCCTTTTTCTTTGCAACGGACTTAAAATTAATAGCATCCCTTAATAGTCAACCCTGACTTTCCTCCTGATTTACTGTTGGCAGCCACCCATAAAAGTCGCAGTGGTGTTACCAGTCACAGTTAAATATAATCTCACTTTTAACCAGTACCTTACCTACTCTAGCTCACTATTTCAGTTATTTGGTGAGTTCCTCACCTTGTGGAGAGGGATTGGTGTGCATTTCACACTCACCACCAGTGCTCTTCTGTCCCACTCCCGCCCATCACCTGATCAGAGCTTTTATAAACACCTGCTTGAAAAGCTACATGCCTCTAAATCCTTGTATAACCCTTGTACTCCTGAGACCTGGCTCAAGCCCGACATCAAAGATACCACCATAGCCCCTCCTACAACATCCTTAGATGTGATCGAATAACTAAAAGAGGCAGGGGCATTGCCCTACTTTACAGGCATAACCTTACCCTCCAACAAATACGTAACAATATCCCCACTTTCTGCTATGCAGAAACCCTGTTTGCAAACATAAAATTAAACCAGCAGAAACCACTCAACGTTATAGGTGTGTACTTACCAGGTGATAATATTGCCACTCTAGTCCATTTTACATTGGACCTCCATCACCCTCCCTCAGGAGACACTTGTGCTGGGGGACTTCAGTACTGATTGGAGCTTCTATCACTACATCCCCCCTGAAGTACCACTTAAACCTGTTTTAACTTCACACAGCTTATCCAGACCCCCACCCATATAGACAAATCCACGAGAAAGGAATCCATATTAGACAGGATCCTAACCAACAAGCCTTCATCTGTCAGTATATCTGGTACATTACCTGACTCTCTCTGATCACCTACCCACATTCATACTAAGGCAGCGCACACAACCTATAAAACCCCCATCCTGCTTTCTGTCTGTAGTTCCAAAAGTTTCCTACCAGACCAATTCATCAACCCCTTTAAATTGGTCACCTCTTAAAACTCTACCATTAGATGGAGCCGTGGAGTACTTGTACCTTCTAGGGTATCCTTAATCTTGTGGCCCACAACATCTAATTAGTATTGAAAACCAACCCAGCCCCCTGGATCTCAAAGGACACAACGATTTCCACTCGAACAACGACACATAGCGTGGACAACCTGGCATACTAACAAAACAAGTATAAATAGACAATACTTCCTAGAGCTCTGAAGCAAAGCAAAAAAACAAATACTTGATGACAAAAATGTTGTTATATCCAGCTACAAAAACTCACTACAACAATCCACAAAAATTCTGGTCCACAGTCAACCACATTCTCAACCAGGCAAAATCACCTCCCCAAACCCTAACATGAAGGTGGTAATATTGCCACCCAGTTTAATGACTAGTTTACCTCCTCCATCCAAAAGTTATTCGGCAATTTCCTCACTACTACTACAAATACCCCCAAAATACAAAACTGTCACCAAGTCCAACTCCCAGTTCTCTCTTAAACCAGTTCCGACTGACCTAATTAGTAAACAACTTGCCAAATTGAAACCCACCTCCATTGCTGCTGATAACCTGCCGATTACGTCGGAATTGCCGCCTCTGCTATCTCCTACCTTATTTCCATACTCCTCAATAGATCCATAGCTGAACACACACCGACCCCCTCTATCTGGAAAATTTCTTACGCTGTCCCACTACACAAAGGTGGTTCCTCGACAGTTTCCCCTAATCAAAAATATTAGAAAAATGTGTACATACCAAACTATAACTCCTCTCTACTCTGGTTTAAAAATTCTGTCCCTCCTGCAACAAACATTTAAATGGCATAACTTCCTCTCCTTCCAGTGGGACAAGGTTTTGCGCAAGGAGGCATTCATCGTCCTTTTTTTCCATCTTTACTAATAACCTCCCCTTGGCTAGCCAACTAACTAATATAGTACAGTATGATGATGACTCCACCCTTGTTTGCTCAGGCCCCTCTATACAATTACTCCAATATAGAACCCAGAAAGCCTTCACTGCTATAGAAAAATGGCTAAATTCCTCCCAACTCATACTAAACCTATCTAAGACTCCACTCATGATCTTCTACCCATCCAAAGCTTTCATTCTTACTCGCCATTCTCAAGAACATCCTCCAACAATACCCTTATCACACCAGTAACTCAAGCCAAGCTGTAACTGTTGACCAAAACCTAAAATTCGATAAACATATAGCACTAACAGTTGCCAAGGTTCATAAAAAAACTAGGTTCACTCTACTGCTGCAAGAGCTTCCTCACACAGGAATCCCAAATTACTGTGTCTCGTACCAATCTACTCTCCACCTTACTATACGTTTCCCCAGTTCTAACTAACCTAAACAAGTCTGACCACCTGAAACTATGTACCTGCTACAGTAAAATCTCACTTTGCAACCAATGCTAAGTTTGTTCTCATCATTGCCTCTCCCTAAGCTAACTAGGATGGTTAGTACTTCTAACGTACTAAAGTGCAATAAACTTCTCCTGACCCATCAACTGCTATACCAACCAAATAAAATACCTGCCCTCTCTAGTTTGCTCACCTTTCCTAATACTGCGCGTTAAATGAGATCTTCCAATACTGTCCTGCCGACTGTTACCAATTGCTTACATAGCTCAGGCCAACCTCCTTTATTCCTATGCAGTTGCTAAGGTCTGGAATTCTCTACCCCCTGACATTAGATGTCTAAATGGTAAGTACTTTCATATCCCTACTAAAAGATCTCGTTCAAAACTTGGCCTTGTTCCTGAACAGAATCAGACTAATTTCACCTGTTCCTGATTTTCAACATCCCTAAATCACAGGTGTACTTTGTCGTTTCACTTAGTGCATAGTACTGTGAACCAAGTGTTTAGGCCACCTTTATAGTTATGATTTCTAATTTGATTCTATGGAAAATTCTTTGTAAATTTATGTTCAAGCAGTTGTATATTTGTTGTATAATGTTTGATGTTATGTGATCCTATCTCGCCTACATTCAGTACTGATGGGCTCGGAGCCGATCCCTCGGCTCCGACTCGGCACGCTATGCTATAGAGCGAGGCCTCTTATTGGCTGAGCTATTTCTTATCCCAGGATGCACCACCACTAATCCCCCAGATCTCATTTGCCGCTTACAAGCTAGGACGTGGTCTCAAACTTGGCTGGGCTAAGTACTGTTTTATTCAAAAGTTTCCTGTCAGGAATTTTGCTAAATTTACCCCAAAAGCTGTTTTAACAGCTATTGTTGTTCGAGTGTTTTTGAGAACTTTTGTTGAGGAAAATTGTGTTTTGGTTAAGGGAAGGTTTCCCAGAGGGGCCTTCCCCTATTCTTATCTAGCATCTTTGTTTGTTTTTCTAAGAGGTCAAGTATCTGCTTAAGTTAGAGGGTCTTGACCCTCATTTTTCAGTGATTGTTGTACTGATTTTGTGTATTTTCTGACATTGTGTTTTGTAAGTTTTTTTTTTTTTTTTTTTGTTTTTGTTTTTGTTTCACTTTTTTTGTGGTAAAATCTGTCACAAACAGCTACCTTAATTTGTTTCTTAGAGTTAGTCAGCATGTCTAAGGAACATAGACCCTCTGGGTTTAAAAAGTGCGCGAGGTGCTGTTACAAAATGTCGATAACCGACTACCACTCCTCGTGCTTTTATTGCTTAGGCGCCAAGCACCTACAGGAGTCCTGTAGTGTGTGTCACGCCTTTTCTTCTAGAGTCCTCCAGGAGAGGAAGAATAAATTAATATTAAAAGGACTGATTAAACCCTCCTTCGAGGAGGCCTTATCTTCCTCTTCCTCTCCTACCAAGAAGAAAAAAGCGTCTGCTCCGACCAGTCTGTCGGAACCGACTGCCAAAAAACCTAGGCAGGCTTCTCCATCGGCTCCATGGACTTGGGCCGAGGCGGAACTGTCTGCCTCGATGCCTCCAGTCTCGACCCCTCTTGTTTCGGAGCCGAGGACTGGGGCATCAAGAGGCGGGTCACCTTCATCGGCTCCACTGATTTTTGGAGCCGGTGAGGGTTACCGGCTCAGACTCTTCCTCTTCGGCGCCGAAGTCCTCCTCGGCACCAAGGGAAATTGTGTTTGTCTCCCTTGGAACCGATAGTAGTCGAATCCATTCGGAGCCGGTCCCCTAGTCCTATGGAGAAGTCGGTTCGGACCCGATCGGTGTCATCTAGATCCTCCAAGATGTCTGATTCGGACATCAACAGGGTGCTCCTAAGACTTTTCCAGTCTCCGGTGTTTCAAAAGTTAGTTTCGGCTCCGGCCCATTCGGCTTCGGAGCCGATGGTCCACCCTGTTGTTATGGTTCCTCCTCCAACAGCCTCGGGCCCGACCCTTACTCCAACTCCGGCTCTTGAGTCGGAGTTCGGTACACGGACTTCTTCTGTCGGCCCCGGGGGGGACGCTTCGGGACTGATGTTTTGGTCCCAAGCCTTCCTCTGCGTCTGCTGCGGGTACCGTCTACCGTTGTGGCCACGGAGGTGGGACCTTCCCAGGATTCTGGGGTCCCACCTTCAGGGCCATGAGGAGTCGTTAGCCAAATCTTCTTTGGCTACCTCCACGGTCTCCCAGCTCCTTCCCTGCATACTGAGACTGGGTCTTTGGCAGTCCCCTGTCCTTAGACAGCGGGCGGGGCCTGAGGTTGCCCCACTGGGAGTTCCCCTCCTGGAGTCCCTCTGAAGCTTCTTCGGAGGAACCCCAGGAAAGATCATGCAAGAGGAAGCACGTTGACTCCCGATGAGTCTCTCACATCAGACACTGATCTTGATGCAGAGGGTCCCCTAAGTGAGTCCTCAGATGTCTCCTTTGCAGACATCCTGGAAGCCCTTAAACAGCGGCGGCTGGCAATCCAAACCCCCTTCTGCTGATGAGTGGTGTTCCTTAAGGCCTTCGGGCTCAGCCCTCCGCCTCCTGGGTGTCTCCGCCTTGAGCTCCTAGATTTGATCTGTGAAGGCGTAGGAACACCCAGACTCTGTGGAACCGGTGCCTGCTCGTCCAAATAAGTTCCTGTCAGCACCTCCGGAAAAGGAGTTTTTGACTAAAGGTGTGGCTGTAGATGGCTTGGTGGTGGCATCTGCTACCCAACAAGATGTAGCAGAGGCTTCGACGTCCGTCCATCCTCCTAATAAGGAGTCTAGGAGCATGGATCGGTGCAGTGGCGCACCCTAAGTTCAGCGGCCTTTACTTTAAGGTCCCTGAACTATCTCCGCCTCTAGATTTCAGAGGATCTGATTAAAGAACTTTCAGATACCCTCTTGGGTAGCACCTGCCTGAGCAGCTGGCCCAGACGGTTGGCTCTCAGCTGGCTACGCTGTCGTCCATATCAAACTTCGTCCATGAGGCTCATTTCTTATGTGGCGAAGGCGAGTAGAGCAGTACAGGCATTGCTCTCTGGAGACAAGCCTGGCTCCGCCTGTGTCATTTTGGAGGCCTTTAAGTCTTCCTTTGCCGCTTGCCTTTGATGGGTCCTCTTTGTTTGGACCCATGGTAAAGAACACTGACCCTTTCGAGCAAGAAGGTAAGACTTTGACTGCCGTGAGCACGATTTTCCACTCCCTTTGGCCTTACCCAAGGCTAAAAGAGGAGGAAAATGTGGTTCCGTGATCTCAAGTCTTACCCCTCACAGCAGGACGATCCCCTTCTAGAGGCAGGGGAGGAAATTCTTCTGGAAGAGCCGTCCCAGAAGCGGCAGAGACCCTCGCAACACTGGAGACCGCGAGTCTCGTGGCTCTTCAGCCTTTCACAGTCCCTGAGGGATTGCCGACTGTGCAGCTCGAGCCAGTCAGGGGTAGTTTTTGAGGCACCTAAAAGCCTGGGAAGGTATTACTCAAGACCGATGGGTGCTTGAATTATCACGGAGGTTACACCATCCCTTTCTCCTCTCACCTCAGTCCAAAAAAATCCTGGACCCGCCACCCAGTCAATGGGGAAACTGCAGCCTCAGAAGTTTCAAAGCTGCTGCAAAAAGGAGTCATCCAACCGGTCCCGCAGACCAGATCGGATTAGGGACTTACTCAAGATTCTTT
Organism: Protopterus annectens; assembly: GCF_019279795.1. Lineage (NCBI taxonomy): Eukaryota > Metazoa > Chordata > Ceratodontiformes > Protopteridae > Protopterus > Protopterus annectens. The sequence goes on from NC_056726.1 coordinate 723,400,048, forward strand.
TGGTGCCAAAAGACCCGGGGACTTGAGGCCCATTTTGGATCTCAGCATTCTAAACCGTTCAGTCAAAAAGTCCAAGTTCCGAATGGTCACCCTACAATCCATTCTCCCACTGCTGGAGAAAGGAGTTTGGATGTGCTCCATAGATCTTAAGGACGCTTATTACCATATCATGGTACATCAAGCGTCCAGGAGACATCTGCGCTTCAGCCCAGGAGACGGTCATCTTCAGTTCCGCGCGCTGCCCTTTGGTCTCACCACAGCCCCCAGGGTGTTCACCAAATGTTTGGCGGTCGTGACTGCTCACCTGAGAAGTCTAGGATTCCAGGTGTTTCCGTATCTAGACGACAACTGCCACCTCCAAGCATCTACTATTGTGGAGCCTACAAGCCACGATATCACTGGGCACTTCCTTTGGAATCACCTTCAATTGGCCAAAGTCTGTGTTGTTGCCATCTCAACGCATAAGATTCATCGGAGTAGAGATAGACTCGAACCGAATGCGGGTCTATCTACCTACAGAAAGGATACAGACCATACAGGCTCAAGTTCGAGCCTTACTTCCCAGGTCCAAAGCCCCAGCCAGAATGGTCCTGCAGCTACTGGGATCTATGTCCGCCATGGTTCTTCTAGTTCCCCTAGCAAGGTTGCACATGAGAATTCTCCAGTGGTTTCTTTCAACTCTGTGGTCCTTTCAGGATCTCCCTCTCAGTCACCTCATATGGATCACGGAAACCTGCAAACGGGACCTTCGCTGGTGGCTGGTGCTCTCCAATCTGGATCAGGGACGACCCTTTCTTCCACCTCCTCCTGTGGCCACTTTGACTACGGACGCCTCCCAGATGGGGTGGGGGGATTCCCTGGGCAGGTCAGTCCAAGGCAAATGGCATTCGGGAGAGACCCTACTTCATATCAACATCTTAGAAATGAGGGCGGTGCTTCTGTCCCTACAAGCCCTTCACGATTACCTCCCTCGGGGCGTAATTGCCGTTCACTCCGACAACATGTCAGTTGTCTGGTACCTGAACAAACAAGGAGGGACCAGATCCTACCCCCTTTGCAGAGAGGCCATGAGAGTGTGGGAATGGGCAGTGTCGACCAAACATTTTCTAGTGGCGACTCATATCCCGGGCAAGTCCAATGTGATAGCCGACAGACTGAGCAGAACTATCCTCTCCTCCACGAGTAGTCTCTGAACATTCACGGTTGCAAATCAGATTTTCAGCAAATGGGAGTTCCTTGTTGCGACCTCTTGCGACTCCGCTGAATCAAGTGCAAAGCGTTCTTCTCCCTCACCCGGCTCGGGGAGAGCCCTATGGGCGCACTAGCCCGTCCGTGGCCCACCTTGCTATATGCTTTTCCTCCAGTTCCTCTCCTTCCCAGGTGATCCAAAAGCGTCTCTTGGGGAGCAAAATGATCTTAGTTGCTCCTTACTGGCCTCGTCAGGTATGGTTCCCCTATCTTCAGAAGTATGCTCTGGACGGTCCATGGTTCCTGGATCAGATCCCAGACCTATTGGTTCATCAGTTGAGACTTTTCCACCAGTCCCTACACACCTTAAAATTGACGGCCCCTTTTGGCCTTTCCTTCCTTCCCCTTCCGGAACAGATGCTAAGGCCTGCCATAGACACCCCCTTTTTCTTTGCAACGGACTTAAAGTTAATAGCATCCCTTAATTAAGTCAACCCTGACTTTCCTCCTGATTTACTGTTGGCAGCCACCCATAAAAGTCGCAGTGGTGTTACCAGTCACAGTTAAATATAATCTCACTTTTAACCAGTACCTTACCTACTCTAGCTCACTATTTCAGTTATTTGGTGAGTTCCTCACCTTGTGGAGAGGGATTGGTGTGCATTTCACTCTCGCCACCAGTGCTCTTCTGTCCCACTCCCGCCCATCACCTGATCAGAGCTTTTAAAAACACCTGCTTGAAAAGCTACATGCCTCTAAATCCTTGTATAACCCTTGTACTCCTGAGATCTGGCTCAAGCCCGACACCAAAGATACCACCATAGCCCTTCCTACAACATCCTTAGATGTGATCGAATAACTAAGAGAGGCAGGGGCATTGCCCTACTTTAGAGGCATAACCTTGCTCTCCAACAAATACGTAACAATATCCCCACTTTCTGCTATGCAGAAACCCTGTTTGCAAACATAAAATTAAACCAGCAGAAACCACTCAACGTTATAGGTGTGTACTTACCAGGTGATAATATTGCCACTCTAGTCCATTTTACATTGGACCTCCATCACCCTCCCTCAGGAGACACTTGTGCTGGGGGACTTCAGTACTGATTGGAGCTTCTATCACTACATCCCCCCTGAAGTACCACTTAAACCTGTTTTAACTTCACACAGCTTATCCAGACCCCCACCCATATAGACAAATCCACGAGAAAGGAATCCATATTAGACAGGATCCTAACCAACAAGCCTTCATCTGCCAGTATATCTGGTACATTACCCGACTCTCTCTGATCACCTACCCACATTCATACTAAGGCAGCGCACGCAACCTATAAAACCCCCATCCTACTTTCTGTCTGTAGTTCCAAAAGTTTCCTACCAGACCAATTCATCAATCCCTTTAAATTGGTCACCTCTTAAAACTCTACCATTAGATGGAGCCGTGGAGTACTTGTACCTTCTAGGGTATCCTTAATCTTGTGGCCCACAACATCTAATTAGTATTAAAAACCAACCCAGCCCCCTGGATCTCAAAGGACACAATGATTTCCACTCAAACAACGACACATAGTTTGGACAACCTGGCATAATAACAAAACAAGTATAAATAGACAATACTTGCTAGAGCTCTGAAACAAAGCAAAAAACAAATACTTAATGACAAAAATGTTGTTATATCCAGCTACAAAAACTCACAACAATCCACAAAAATTCTGGTCCACAGTCAACCACATTCTCAACCAGGCAAAATCACCTCCCCAAACCCTAACATGAAGGTGGTAATGATATTGCCACCCAGTTTAATGACTATTTTACCTCCTCCATCCAAACGTTATTCAGCAATTTCCCACTACTACTACAAATACCCCCAAAATACAAAACGGTCACTAAGTCCAGCTCCCAGTTCTCTCTTAAACCAGTTCCGACTGACCAAATTAGTAAACAACTTGCCAAATTGAAACCCACCTCCCTTGCTGCTGATAACCTGCTGATTACGTCAGAATTGCCGCCTCTGCCATCTCCTACCCTATTTCCATACTCCTAAATAGATCCATAGCTGAACACACCGACCCCTCTATCTGGAAAATTTCTTACGCTGTCCCACTACACAAAGGTGGTTCCTCAACAGTCTCCCCTATCAAAAATATTAGAAAAATGTGTACATACCAAACTATAACTCCTCTCTACTCTGGTTTAAAAATTCTGTCCCTCCCGCAACAAACATTTAAATGGCATAACTCCCTCTCCTTCCAGTGGGACAAGGTTTTGTGCAAGGAGGCATTAATCGTCCCTTTTATCCATCTTTACCAATAACCTCCCCTTGGCTAGCCAACTAACTAATATAGTACAGTATGATGATGACTCCACCCTTGTTTGCTCAGGCCCCTCTATACAATTACTCCAATATAGAACCCAGAAAGCCTTCACTACTATAGAAAAATGGCTAAATTCCTCCCAACTCGTACTAAACCTATCTAAGACTCAACTCATGATCTTCTACACATCCAAAGCTTTCATTCTTACCTCGCCAGTTTCAAGAACATCCTTCAATAATACCCTTATCACACCAGTAACTCAAGCCAAGCTGTAACTGTTGACCAAAACCTAAAATTCGATAAACATATAGCACTAACAGTTGCCAAGGTTCATAAAAAAACTAGGTTCACTCTACTGCTGCAAGAGCTTCCTCACACAGGAATCCCAAATCACTGTGTCTCGTACCAATCTACTCTCCACCTTACTATGTTTCCCCAGTTCTAACTAACCTAAACAAGTCTGACCACCTGAAACTATGTACCTGCTACAGTAAAATCTCACTTTGCAACCAATGCTAAGTTTGTTCTCATCATTGCCTCTCCCTAAGCTAACTAGGATGGTTAGTACTGCTAACATACTAAAGTGCAATAAACTTCTCCTGACCCATCAACTGCTATACCAACCAAATAAAATACCTGCCCTCTCTAGTTTGCTCACCTTTCCTAATACTGCGCGTTAAATAAGATCTTCCAATACTGTCCTGCTGACTGTTACCAATTGCTTACATAGCTCAGGCCAACCTCCTTTATTCCTATGCAGTTGCTAAGGTCTGGAATTCTCTACCCCCTGACATTAGATGTCTAAATGGTAAGTACTTTCAAATCCCTACTAAAAGATCTCGTTCAAAACTTGGCCTTGTTCCTGAACAGAATCGGACTAATTTCACCTGTTCCTGACTTTCAACATCCCTAAATCACAGGTGTACTTTGTCGTTTCACTTAGTGCATAGTACTGTGAACCAAGTGTTTAGGCCACCTTTATAATTATGATTTCTAATTTGATTCTATGGAAAATTCTTTGTAAATTTATGTTCAAGCAGTTGTATATTTGTTGCATAATGTTTGTTTCTCAATATTCTACCCACTGTATGCTGCATCATTTGTAAAACTCTGATTTTACTCCTATTTGTACAAAATAGCTAGTTATGTTTTTATTATTTTTTTGGAGCTTTTCTCCCTGGGACCGCCACTGAAAACAGTCACGTTGTGTCCAGTCGGACTAACCCGGTAAGCAAATGGAATAAATTTTCCACATTTCTTGCCTTTTCATCTGATCCTTCACCTTTATATCTTGTATTTTGGCATGTTCCATAGCTGTCCGATTTTTATCTACTTCTGATTTCCATTCCCGCTTAAGCAGGGAAGCTACTGTCCTCACGTTTCAAAACGTTCACTATGTTTGTGTCTTGTGAGGTCATCCGATATGTATGCAGTCCCACGATTGCAGATCTGTACATGTAATCAATTTCGTGGAGGCCCATAACTCCTTCAGAACTGGGAATATGTAGTCTTTGTATCCATTAATTTTATAAATCATTTGAGCTTGAATCTTCCTCATTTTCCTGTCCGAACTTGGTATGCACTGATTTGTAAATCATTTGGGCATGAAGCATCCTTGTTTTCCTGTCCGGTCAGTCACTAATAAATTTGGGACGGGAAGAGTAAATTGATTTATAGCTTGGACTTTGTTCCTAGATGTCAACGTTGTTTTCAGTATTAATTTGTCTTCTAAAATTTTTTTTTACTAAGTTCATGTTTTATTGTTGATAAATTCCCAAATATTTATATACTCCCTCTTGCTCAAATTTTAACATTGTCCCAAACTGATGTTTTCTTGGTGCTGCAGCTTTCCTGCTCTAAAGGTTGCTTTTGTGGATTTGTCAAGACCAAATAACTTATCTGAAGTTTTGACCACTTGCAGTTGTGGTTTCAGTTCATCTGATTACAGTTCGTTTACAAAATGAAGATAAGTCTTTACACTTGTTTTCTGGGAGCCAAATTGTAGCCATGACCTAATCCTGTAAATAATAAAGCTTAATTGGTCAATGGTGAGACAAAGGAGCAGTGGTGACAGTCAAGTCACCCTGGAATATCCCCCTTTGAATTTTTATCCCTGGAATAATAATTTGTCCTTTTATCATGGCTTAACTGCATATTAGTTTGCCATTGTTTTGTGGTCCCTCTAATGTAATTGATCAGTGTAGGGTATATCTTGTGCATTTTTAAGCGCTGTTTTGTCCATGAATGTGCAATACTGTCAAATGTTTTTTTGTAGTCTGTCCATGCCATACTTGGATTCTACCCCTTTTTATAGTTCTCCGTTATAAATTTAACGGCAAATGATCCTTTGTTCCATATGACTTTCATTATTCTTCTAAATGACTATAGACGGTCTACATCAATTCCAAGGTATAGCTTATATGTTGGAAGGCATGTTATTGGCCTATATTTTTAGGGTAGCTTGCTGGTTCGCTCTTAAGTAGAAGTATGTTTTTTTCCTATTAACCAGGCTGGTGCCTGTCTGAGGCATGCATATAAATAGTTCTTACTTGTAGCTGAATCTTAATGTAAAGATGTTGACACTTTTACCCAGAAGTTAGGTGCTGTAGCTGGGCCTGGGGTTCTCCAGTTAAGGATTTTTTCATAACTTTGTTTCATTCTCTCTAGCTTGTTACTTCAACCCATTTCATGTCCTGTACATTTGAACAACTTCTTATTCTTTCTTTTACTACTACTTTCCATTTAGTATAATCTCCTCCTTCATGGGCTGTCTCTGTCTAATAAAACCTTCATCCTAGGAAGCTTACATGTAGAGTGAGTGCTTATAAACGGTACTATCCCAATGGAAGCCATAAAACTTGTGGCTTTTACTTCATCCCCCATTAGAAAAGGCAAACTCAAGCAGGTAGTCTACCTTGAACTGGGTGCTTCCCAATAAACCTGATGAGTAATTGCAGATGGATGATTATTGGACATCATAAGTGATCACCTGCCAACATGTGCCATTAGTAGCTGCAATACCCAGAACAAACACATTTGTACACAACTGAAAATTAAATTCAATCTACTTAAAGAAATAAACGCACTTGGTGTAATTAATTGGAATATAGCTAAAAAATATGTACCTCTAGAGTTTGAGGCTCTTACTTCAGTGACGTTTTCTTAAAAATCCTTTAACGACTTGGCACCAGTTCGCGATAAGTCAAATCCAGTCCTGCACTGTGGCTGACTAAGGAAACAAAACTACTAATGATAGAATGTGACAAAGCATGGAAACGCCATAAAAAATCTTAAACTCAATACAAGTGTTTAGACACCCAAGAAACCTTACCTTACTAAACTCCATGTCATTCGAGGTAAACAACCCATCTATAATCTTCAACATAAACATAAAAAAACCCCCCTACACTTGTCTGGTTATCCCTAAATTGGTTACTCTACCCAAGCCAGACTACTGCCCCTTCCATAACCACCAGCAACTGCACTGAATCAATCTCCTCCCAGTTCAGTGGCTAGTTTTTTACTGACCATTCTGTCCGTGATTAATACAGACTGCCATTTAAATCCTTTTTCCATCAGCAAATCCAAATTGCTCCCATCACGTCAACTTGACTCCTATACCTACCCCTACTATGAAAAATATCTTCTTAATTCAAAACTCACTACTGTCCCAATATCTAAAAACAGATGCTAATACCATTGTTTTCCCCTTCTTTATACTGGTAAATAGGTCCATATCTGAACAGTATGTTGGAAACCTTCTTGTGTTCAGTTACACAAAGGGGAAACCTCAACTGACATTCAGTTGTGTGGATAGCTATGGGTCTACAACCCATACAGTATCACAGCTCCAATAATCTGCTTTTTTAAGTAAACATGGCTTCAGACCCCAGCACAGTACAACCACTGACGCGCTGTATATATTAACTTAGAAGTAATGGCAAATTTGTGTGAGCAATGTTAATGTCAAATGCTTTAAGTGAAACTATCACCTCAGCATTTACTCTCTGAATGTGCTTCTGTTTGAACTTTAATACTCCCATACACTGTCACTTGGCTGTCTGAAAGTAAGCAAGCAGTTATTGCTCATTTGAGCCTGTCACCATAGGAGTTCCACAAGGGTCACTCCTTGGACCACTCCTCTTTAGCATCTTTATAAATAAACTCTATACTGCCACACAACATGCAAGTATGGTCCAATACACAGATGATTCACCGTTAATATGTGCAGCCCCAACTGTCTCAACTTCTAGAATTTACCAGAACTTTTTATTTTGGACTAAACTCCTGCCTGCTCGTTAACCCTAGCAAAACTAAATTTAATGCTCTTCACATCAAAGCAGTCTTTCCTAATTACATCAGCAAACCGTGAAATAGAAATACTTGCACACAAAGTGAACTGCTAGGAGTTGTTTATGAATCTCATTTGACTAACATGTTTGTAAAGCCAAACAGTACCTTAGACACAGTACGGCAAACGGCCTCAGTAGGACTAGGTATCAATCCAAACTAGCCTTTTGCTATAACAAAATTGCTAAATTTACCATTAAGTCCTCAGAGAAACCACTACTGTCAAGCCTTGAAACAACTTAACTAGCTAAAACTTGGCAATATCCTAAAACATTAACAGTGTCAATGCATAAATTTATTTACTACCCAGATAAAAGCCTCACACTAAGTTCTTAAAAACAACCATGTCTAAAACCTCAGCTGTAGACACACTCTACTCCAATCATACACACGTTCTCACTTCACATGAATATTTTCTAACTACTTCCTGTGCAACACTCTGCTATACTTAAAATGTCTGTACCTCCTTTCAGTGCCTACTTACACACCTTATACTAGAACAATATTTTCCCTTCTAAAATATAGAACAATTTGCTTTCTGCAAAAATTTAGAGGTACCAGAACTATGTACACTTTTTTTTTTTTTTCTGCAAAATGTAACTGTTTTGTGAACTGTCTAAATTCATTTGTTAATATAAATTTATTGCGATTCAGCTTTTCTCCTGGGGTCCTTTTTAAAATAGACTTTGCCCATTTGTTTGTTTGGTTTCAGGTGGAGGATCCGTGTTCAATTTCCAGTTTGCATGCCTTAAGATGCTCCTCCCATGGTCCTTCCCCAGGGCTCACTGTTGTACTAAATTTTAAATAAAAATCTATGACTATGGAATGTTTATAGGTGTTTAAAATGGGCATTGTTGGGATTACATTTCCAAATGTCATAAATGTAAATTCTGAGACTTCTCTCCATTATACCTAAATTGCTAAATATCTCTTGTTCCACACTTAGTATTTGGCATTTAATGGTACCCTAATCTTTTACTACAACTGGGATGCATCTTGTTGAAAGGGAATACGCTGTTCAGTTTCAAATGCAGTCAGTCTGGATGCAGACTTTCTATAATTTATTCTTGATACTTGGAATATCTTTGCATAGAAATATTAAACTGTGTTTTCAGATGCAACTCCTTTTGTATCTTAATTGGAAGAAAAGGATTGGTTCATACACATTTCAAAGCTTTCTCAACTTCATTTTCAAGGCTGTAAGGAGTAAACTGATAGTAAGGTACATGTATGGGACGCCTACTGCTTTACTTTTTAACATGTTTCTGCATTTCTTTTTCAGTTGACCTTCTTACAAAATACCCAATTTCCTTTCAAAGTTAAATGATTACAAGAAACGTTTACCATCAGTTTTCTAAGTTCTAATGAACTCTCAAAAATATATATGAAACTGTTGCAGTACTTTAACTTAGCTGTGTATTAAAGTATGATCAATAGACATAACACTAGAGGGAGAAATTTATAAACCATCACAATCCCAGATTATTCTGAATCATGTCTTTGTCAAATTTGTATGCCCTTGGATAATTTTGTTTAAGCACTACTAACATTGCATGTGCACTTCATTTAATTTGCATTATGCTGGTACCGGTGCTTCAGATGTATTACTGTACCCACCCACACAAGGTCCAGCCACAGTCTGGTTTAGTCATATTAATAGCCAGTTGTTCCATAAAGTCTGTCACTGTTCTTGTTCATCATGGAAGTCTGAAACAAATGTACAGTGTGGTTTTCTGGCAAACTCCACATTTTGAGGCCAGTACTTAATAGAGCTATTTGGTTTTGCAAAGCTGTGCTTCTAACTTCGTCAGTTCCCTTTTGCCATGCAAATGTGCTCCAAAGTCTTAATACTGTATGGAATACCAAGTCTGGGAATAAATTTTTTAATAGCTTCTTCACTACTGCTTCAGCCTCACATTTAACACTTGGCTAGGCTTCACCCATGCAGAGAAAGCAAACCATTACTAGACTGTATTGTAGGACAATAGGGCATTTGAATAAAATGCATGTGAATATTTGCAAAGGGTCCCCAAGGTGGGGGTAAGGCTTCTAACTTTGTCTTAAACAGATGCTGCAACTGTATACAACAGGCATACTTCACAATTACATAATGACTAGCTAGCAAATGTGAAAGGGGGACAAACCAATCTTGATGAAATTAAGAAGTCCATGCTACCAGTATGATTCGGCAGGAGATGTGCCCTTAAACTGAGGGAGTACGGCTAAAGGTACTACCATCCTGCCATCAGGATGCATCCGTAAATCATTTTCTGTTTTACAATCAGCACTGATCTACCACCTCTTTTTTTTTTTTTTTCTTTCCCTTGGCTTCTAGCTCAAGTGAAAGTCGTCTTATAATCAGGAAGTCCTAAGGCTGGGGCTATAGCAGTGACTTGTTTTTTAACAAAGTAAAAGCATTTTCTTTTCTTTCCAGGGGAGCAGCTCTGGTGTCTTAAGCATTTTAGTTAAAGGTCTAGCAATTTCTGCATAATTTGGTGTGCACTGCGTACAGAATCCAGAGAAGCTTGTAGCTCCTGTGTGACAGACTTGTTTACAGTAGCTTCAGTATGTGAACGCAGGAGATGGGACATTTAATTTTACACTGAAACCAAGTACTTTACTTTAGGTGACCATAACTGAAGTTTTTCCTGTGAAACTTTGCCCATTCCTTGTTAATTCAGTCAAATATCTGGTGTCCTGACAATGTGCTAGCGTGTCTGAAGCTATAAGTAAATGGTCTACATACTGGGTCAGTACAGATTTGCATGGAAAACTAATTTCTTCCAGGTCCTGCTTTAAAATTTGTAAAGTTTGAGGACTGTCAGCAAACCCTTGTGGCAGTCATTGCCACGTATATTGAGCTTCCCCATATGTAAAAGCAAATAAGTACTGACTGGAAGAATAGGAATAGAAAACGTTTAACATCTACTACAGAAAAGTAGCCCACAGTGATATGCAACTTGGTCTAGTTGCTGGATTTGGCGCCACAGGATATGAAGGGATGACAACCCGATTTACTCCTCTTAAGTCCTGCACAAACCTATAGATGTCTCTGTCTGGCTTTTTGACTGGGAGAATAGGGGTATTAATCAACTAAATGTCTTTGCTGTAATTCCTTGTTGGAGTAAAGATTTAATCACAGGTTTGATTCCCTGTTCTACTATATTGTACTGTCTGACTTAGTGGCTTTGTAGGATCTGTACACACACTTTCACAGGTATAGCAGACTTTAACAGACCTACCTCATTAGAATGTTTTGCCCACAAGATGTCAGGAATCTCCTGTAGGTGCTGGTCATCTACATTTGAACATGGCTTTTCTGTCCCTTCTCCCACAATACAGCAAACACTTCCTCGCTTTCAGCTGGCAGATTTAAATAAACCCCATTTGCAGTACAAACAATGGTAATAGCACGGCCTAATTTACGAAGTAGGTCCCTGCCCTTTTAAATTTGCTGGAGTTGAAGTGCCTAATAAAAAGGCATGCTTTATTTTTTATTTTTTTTAATGTAATAAAACAATAATCCAGTATTTACAAACTTATAATTAAAAAATATATCCGTGTCTTTCGGCTTACCCCAGTTAGGGGTTACCACAGCGGAACTCCGGTCTGCTAATGATTGGTAGTAGATATTTACGTGCAGAGATGCCGGCCCTGCCGCACAGCCTTCAATGAAGGTACTCCTATTCACGCATGTCTCCACACAGAAGACTCTCTAGCTGAGAATCTAACAGGGCGCAATGTCTTACTGTGAGGCGACAACGCTACCGCAGCACCACCACCGCAATTTATAATTAAAAACTATATACAAAGTAGGAAAAACATTTAATTTTGTAGGTTATTTCTTCCAAGCAATTGGCTGACTTATGCTGGAGATTTAGCCATTGCATACTGATTTGGCTAAATCGGGCGGCCACGGTGGTGCAGCTGCTAGCGTTGCCTCCCCACAGCAAGAAGTTCTCTGGTTCGATCCTCTGCCTTCTGTGTGGAGTCTGCATGTCCTCCCTGTGGTCGCGTGGGTTTCCTCTGGGTGCTCCAGTTTTCTCTCGCATCCCAGAGACATGCTGTAGGTGGATTGGACACTCTGAATTGGCCCTAGGAGTGAGTGCATGTGTGTGCCTTCTGAGGATGGTTGGGCGCCGGGCTGGCAACTCGACACCGTAAAACTCCACTGCCAATCATGAGCAGACAGGTGATCGCTGTGGCGACCCCTAACCAAGAAAAAGCCAAAAAGAAGATGATACTGATTTGGCTAAATGAATGAGTTCAGAATTAGACTTCGAAAGTTGTCACAAAAAATGGAAATCTAGGAATAGGTACAATTGTCCATAATAGAGGTGTTAAATGTTAGTTATGACTTCTGGAACTGGTATATTAAACGGTGTAAGAGTCAGAAACCATACAGTTATCATTCTACAAGACTCTACAGAAAGTCTGACCAAAAGGGAGATGCCATTTTACAACCAGTGATCATGTGAAACCAGTTGGCATCAAATAATTCACATCTCTCAACATTTTACATTATATATTTTAAACATTTTTTGCAATTTTATGTGGTTGTTAAAAAAATCTCTGAAATTTCTAAGTACAGATTCTCCATTAAGAAGACATATGCTTTCCTGCTGTCTTTAGTTCTTTATTGAAAATTCTTGATTTATTAATTCTAGAATAATTTCAGAAATGTACATCTGTAGAACCAAAATCACTTCTGATAATTTTGTATATTTTGGATATGAAAGAGGTGCTCTTGAAGGATCCATTATTGATGATGGAAATGAAATCCAAGATTCTTGTATTTTTGTGCAACTCTAATGTCCTTTATAATTTTTTTTTTTTGGATGAATTCTTTGCATGTTTGAGTATCAATCCAGCTGCAGTTCTGTAAGCTGTGTAGTCTGCAGAATGGATTTTGGGTAAAAACTGATTCCAATGTAACAGGTTCCCCTTTTGAAGTTCTATTGGAAATGTGGTTAATAGAGTTTTGGTTAAATGGTTGGAAAACCATTTAATAATATTTGGTTTATAATGGGAAAGAATGAGTTTATCATGTTGTATATATGTGTCTTTAATATCCAGATACTTATTTCTACTTTAATGTTTTTTATTGTTAAATAACATTTGCATGAACTAATTTCCAACATGCAGTATATGAAGTACTGAGCCACGAGAGAAATGTATTAGTAGCAGTATATGAAGTACTGAGCCACGAGAGAAATGTATTAGTATTAGTAATTTAAGTTAAAGTACATATCGGTGTTAGGGAATCCAATACTCCCTTCCCAACTTGGTGTATGCCATTGTAAAGAAATTCCAATTTTTTTTAACCAAAGAAACTTGAACAGGATATCCTTGATTCTTTTACTATCTTCAAATTTTAAAAACTTTTTTGTCCAGTTATCAATTAAGCATAGGATTGTGTTAATGAGGTGTTAATAATTGACTGAAATTGACTTTTTATGGTTAGATTAAATATTAACGCTATATTTAATTTACTTTCTCAGTGTTTGCAAGAATTTAGTTTTGGGTTGACTTTCATGTTTAGCAAAAGCACTTGGAGTTTTGTTATGACTGAAAAAGTATACCTGGATTAAAATTCAAAAAGGTTTAGCGCCTTAACTAAATCCGTTGAGGTTTCAATATCGCCACTAGGAATTAAGTAAACTGCAAAAAGATGAATTTTAGGCGACAGTTTCATTTAGATTGTAGTCTGTTTATAATTTCTGACCTAGTTGGGAAATGGCTGTATAGCGAGAGCAATAATTAATGGAAACGAGACAGCAGAGTTTTGTACCCTTCAGCACTTTGTAAAGATTGGCTCTTACTTATCTAGTCCTTTTAAAGAGGTAGAATTTTCATAGTTTTATGATTCACCCTATAAAGTCTGTGGAAATGTTTTACTCTTGTAAAACATAAGGAATCAAAAGCTTTATCAATATCAGAACTAATTAGATCATTTTTCGTTTTGTCTTCATGCCCATTACAGATATGAACCCAGTTTGGTCCTTATTTACTAATTCAGATAGACTAGTGTTAGTTTGCTAAGACTGGAATGAAAATCTTGTTTATGTTCAGCAAAGAAATTGATCTATACGACCAAGTTTACCCCGGGGATCACTTCAATGGCCTTGCTTGACGGAGGCACTGGGAACTAACTTTGGGCAGCATGATGCCAGGGAATCTTCTTGGGCTAGGCTTATATAGGCTCTAGAACTGTTAGACTAGTACACATCTATGAATCTATGAACATGAGGTGGGTTCTTATATCAAGTTTTAAAATGGGTGAGACAGTAGAATATTTCCATGAGGGTGGGATAATGGATGTAGTTTTACCTTCTTGAAACTTTTATTTTAGTACAAGTTGTAATATATTATCAGGTAAAATCTTGTATAATTTTGGTATTAGTCCATCTAATCCTGGTGCTCTATTGTTCTTTAGATTTTATGAAAGTAAAGGTTTGATCAATTTTATCAATGTTGCCATTTGATTTACTTTGAATATTTTCTTTTAGAAAGCCTTCTATAATGTTATTTTATACCTAAATTTGAGTTTCTATTTTCATAATGCTTAAAGTAATGTTTTTCCTGTCTGAAACTCTTTGCCATCTTATTGTCATTGTATATAATCTTTGATATGATTTTTCTTAAGTACATTGCATAAAATTGCATTTGGATCAAACTACTAGGGTTAACTGAGTGTAGTTTTATTTTCTCTAAGTTAATAGCGATTTTATGTTGTAGGGTATCTTTTTATATTCTATATTTTTTTAATGTTATCTAGTGCAGACTTATTTAGGTGTAAGATAACTTCTTTGTTTTGGATAAAAAACAGCTTTTAACTTTGCCATATATAATCACCTTAAAGGTATCCCATAATATCGAATCTTAAACCTCACCATTATTATGTTTTATTTCATTCTGGAAAGCCTTCTAGTTTTGTTATGTAAGCGGGGATTCTTTGACAAAAATTTAAAGTGGCTGTATTAAAAGTTGTTTTAAAAGTAATTTATGATCTGATAGAGGGCATGAGGTCATCAACACCATCTCTTTTTGACCATAATGAGCTGGTTACCAATGCTTTGTCTAGGTTAGTCTGTGTACCAGGTCTATAAGAATAACGAGAGACTTGTAGAGAGGAAGATAATTTTACATGTACATCCTTCAAATTTCTTATTTATGTAGTTATTTAAATGTTTTTTGTTCGAGAAATGTTGAACGATTTAGCCTTGGTGGTATAGGCCGTGGCGGTGCAGTAGTTACCGTTGAGGCAAGAGGTTCATAGGTAGGTACTAGGCTATCTGCCCGAGGGCATTTTTAAGCCTGGCCAGTGTGTGTTGGCTTTCACCACCCCATTGATTAATTAACTGAGTCTTTGTCTAGCAGAGCCAAGTAAGTGATCCCAGGGGTGTATTTTCTGTTACCCATCCACTCATCAAGGCTTCTCTTGAAGAGAGTTAGTGAGGGGTTCTGCCTAATTTAGTTAGGAATTTTGTTCCAAAGCATGGGGAGTCTCTGTGACCGAAATCTATCCCTCCAGCATGTTCTATTTATTGTTGTGGCGAGGTTTAGCTCACTAGAGCGCGTGGCTCGCAGTGACTTGGATTTCTTTAGGGTGGAGCATGTCCATCAATTCTGAGTTGGACATGGCTTTGTAAGTCAGGCAGAGATCACCTCCTGAGTAATCGATATGCCACCGAGTACAGACTGAGTTTTTTCAGTCTGGCTGCATAGGACATATGTTTGAGGCCAGTAATCCTCTTGGTGAGGTGCTTTTGTGGTCTTTCCAGCTGTTGGAAGTGTCTTGAGGTACATCAGAAATGGGGCATTGTACTCTATGATGAGTCTGAGTGACGCGTAGAGAGGCAATATAACCTCTTTATTTCTACATGCGAAACCCTTGGTAATTAGATGGGCCACATAGAAGGATTTCCTAACTACTTTGGCAATATGATTGTCAAAGGAGAGATTACTATCTACCTGGGTCCCCAGATTTATTACCCCTTCTGTATTAAGGGGGCTGCCACCTATATGGTAATTCGTGGGTGTTTTGTTTTTCCCAAATGGGATGGCTATGCATTTTTTTGGCATTTAGCTTGAGGCCATGACTTGTATCTGTCTCAGTAAGGCCCTTTTGAAGGATGTCCGTGTCAGCCTCAGTGTCAATTATGGCTCCCAGTTTGTAGTCCTCGGCGAACTTGGTTAGCCATAGTCCTCCTGTGTTTGCATGTACTTCCGAGAAATATATGCCGAACAGTAGGGGATCCCAGAACCGAGCCTTGCGGGACATCACTTGTGACTGGTTTAGAGTCGGACCTGGAGCCCGCTATTCTTACCATGTGAGTTCTGTCTGTAAGCCAGTTGACAACCCATCTTGTGACGTAAGGGTTTATGTTCAGGCTGGTGAGTTTTTCTAGAAAACCTGAGTGAGGAATGGTGTTGAATGCCTTGGCGAGATCAAGGTAGGCTTGTGTGAACCACCTTTCCCTCGTCTATTGCCTTGGTGAGTGTCTCGAAGAAGTCAACCAGGTTTAGTAGGCATGATCTGCCCTTAACAGAGCCGAACTGGGTCAGGTCAAGTGTTTGGATGTTCCTAATGTTTTTGTTAATGAGTTCCATGATGATGCGCTCCATAGCCTTGCAGACCAGGCTAGTCAGGCTTATGGGGCGATGGTTACCAGGGTCAGTTGTGGCCGCTCCTTTGTGGAGCGGAATAACCGTTGCTGTGCACCATTCTATGGGCATGTAGCCTGTGGAGAGGCTGAGGTTAAACGGTGTGTTTAGGTGGTGGGTTAGTTCATTCAGTAGTTTATGCAAGATGCAGCCTGGGACACCATCTGGCCCCATTGATGCTGCGTTTTTTGTCTTTTGAAAGGGCTGTAGTCACCTGTGCTTCTGTGATTTCTGGGACACTACACTTTTTCCGGTATTGTTGTGGGCCCTTTTGAAGGTGAGAGGGGGGTGAAGTTTTCATTGGATCTATCTCCCAGGATGTTTGCAATATCAGTAGGTTCAGTATATCTTATGCTCTGAGCTAGTGCAAAATAGCACATCTGTGAGTTGCCACTTAGATTCTTGACATAGCTAAAGAAGGCTTTGTGGTTATTTTTCTTTCGAAGTTAGCCTTGGATGATTTTATGAGGGACCTTAGTTTCTTACTGATACTGATCAGGGATGTCTTTCCTTCTTGGGATTTGCTTTTTTTCTGAACTAGTTTCCTCCTCCTCCTGTTGTATAGGTCCGCCAGACTGGTTGCCTTCTCTTAGGGGAGTGAGTCTTGATCTTGCTAGGGATGGCACGATCCATGCATCCTTGTAGGTGCTCGGAGTGCAATTGTAAAGGATTCTGCATCTTGGCCAGTGTTATCCTTCAGCGTGGGGGCTGTAAGTACCTTAAGTAAGGAAGTTTGCTTTAGAAAAGTTTTTCACTGTGGTTTCCTTGGTTGGAGGGTAGTGGTGGGTTGTGGACATCCAGGGTGATTAGTTTATGGTCTGATCTAACCAGTGACTGGTTGACCTCTGGTATGGAGCACCTGTCGCCCATGTTGGTGATAAGGTCCAGTATGTTGTGGCCTCTGGTAGGGGAGTTTACCAGCTGATCCAGGGCGTTTGAGTTGATAAATTCCAGGAAGCGTTGAGCCTGGGAGTTTGTACTCAAGTAGTTTTCCCAGTTAATGGTAGGGTAATTGGAATCGCCCAATATCAGGGTGTTCGGTAGGACCTTCATGTTTTCCAGCGCCTCCAGAAAGGCGGAGTGGTAGTCCTGGGTCATGGAGGGAATTTGCATTGCATATTAACCCGATGTTAGTTGCACATGTATGATCTCAGAGGTATCGTGCTGCACCACTAATCTGGAGTTGTGAGCATCCTTGATGAATATGGATACACCCCCCCTCCTTTTGTGTTTCGGTCCGTGTTTTGTGGCCGAAATGTGTGGTACGAGTTGTAGCCCAGTAGTGCTGGCGTGCTCTCTGGAGCCTTGAACCAGGTTTCAGTTACTGCACAGATGTCGACATTCTCCATACTTGGAAGTGCTTCGAGTGCATGCATTTTGAGATTTAAACTCCTGGTGTCGAGCAGCATAACCCTCATTTTTTACTTATGCTGTTTACGGTGGTGTGTTTGAATTTTGAGCCTTGCCTAAAAAAGGCACTATGGGGACAGCAAGAGCCTTGGCCAGTATTCGAAAGCCAAGGGGGGACAGGTGCAAGCCATCTCTTGCGAAGCAACGCGGCTTGTCGAGCAGGTCATCCCAGGCTGACAGACACTGGATCCCCTTTGAATGACACCAGACCCTTAGTCAATTGTTGAAATTGATCATTTTTTCTTTATACTGAGGTATCATTCTGGGTGAGGGCAGGATGCTGTTCAGGGTCATACTTGCCTGAACCAAATGATCAGAGAGCTCTTCCAAGTCTCTCTTCATGTAGTCCAGGGAGGTACATCTCAGGTCATTCACACCAACATGAACAATGCCAGAGTCATATTTGTACTTGTTCTAGAGTGACCTGAGTGCTTGTGTTATGTGGCACCCGTTTGATTCTTGGCTGAAGCGCCTTCTGTGTGGAGTCTGCATGTCCTCCCCATGGTCGAGTGATGTTAAGGACATGCAGGTAGGTGCGTGCATGCCTTGGGCTTCGGGCTGGCAACTTGGCACCGTAAATATCCACTGCCAATCATTAGCGGGCGGGAGTTCCGCTGCGGCGACCCCTAACTGGGAAAAGCCGAAAGACTTTTGGTATTAGAAGATGGGAGTGTTTGATTTAAAATCAGCTGCCGGAAGTTTGTACAAAGGAAGTAGCTTCCTCAAGTGTTTTCAAAGATCGTTTTTCCATCGGGTAAACAAATTCTTAGTTTGGCTGGAAAGACCAGTTGTGCTGTGAAGTCAGTCTGTTTTTAAAGATGTTTTTTGTAAGTGGAATGTTTGCTTTTCTTTGACATTACAGTGGAAGAAAAGTCATTGTCAAATCTGATTAGACTCGTAAATTATTTTCAGAGGTACAAAAGACCAAGCAGTTTAAGATTGAGGTCCTTATCTTGACTTCAGACTAATTTCACAAAAGTTCTAGGATGAGAAGGTTTCTATAGTTGAGATTTGTGTGCTCTTTCAGTACCAAAGGACAGAGCTTCCGGCAGATTTAAAGTTTTGGTAATCCAATTAGATAAAAGTTCACCATGTTGTCCCCTTTCGTTTGCTCTTGGTTGCCATATGTTTTAATATTATTCGTCCTCCAGTTTATCAACAAGTTAGTTTTGTTGTGGCAAGAATTCAATACTGCTTTCTCCTTCTGCTAATCTACAGACTGTGTCAATGCTGTATTCTGCACCTTTTGTTGCTTAATAACTTTGATATGTCTTCCTTTGTTTTATCAATTTTAGTGTCCAATTATCTGTGTTAATCATTAGGTCTTGGGATATTCTTAAGGATTGATTGCATTTCTTTTTTTCACAGAATTACCTTTAGTAGCTTTGCAGTGATTAATCTTCCTTCAGTTGTGGTTATCTTTTCTTCTTTCTTAAAATTTGAAAGGAAAATAAGTTTACAGATTTTGAACATATTTGTTGGGGAAATTGGCAAAGTAATCCGGCCAGAAGTATTTGGGAACTGCAGAGCAGAAAATTAGTGCTGCTTTCAGGCTGATACTTTTATAGAAGATACTGGAAGTTTTAGATTTTTATCCTGGCCACTTTAAATCAAGTCGCACCAGTGTCAGTCAGGTATGGAACATTTTTGTCCTTTTTAACTTAATGCAAGCAGATCAAGAAGGACCTTTAGTTAACGCACATATACCTTATCCTTCAACCTCATTCCTCCTGACATTTGCTGCCATTTGTTGAGGATTTTTGGGCATTCTCTTTTCCAGTGTCGGCTTTGTCCACAGTTGTGACAAGCATCCCTCCCAGCTTGATTTTGAGTTTGTTCAACATTCATTGCTTAGTCTACTCTGCCTACCTCTACCCCTTCTTTCGAAAGTCTTTTATTTGCAATTGCACAAGTTTATCTTCTGCACCTCCTTCCCTTTTTATCTGCTTGATCCATGTTGTGCTCTGAATTTTATTTTATTAAATTTTTTCCTCCTTCTGTCAGGTGACTTGTTTTTTCCTTATTAATGCCTGCACATTAAGTAAAAACATGTACAAAAGTAGAATTAAAAGCTGCTTTAGCATTTTCCTTTGGATTTGCAATACCAGAGTATGCTAAAAAGACTTCCTATGTCTGCTAAAATAATAGGCAGGTGTTTGCTTTGCTTACATGCAGTGACTTTTATCCCAGTTTGGTTTAACAGGATGGACTGTCAGAACCACTTGCATTAACAGAATGCCCTTTTTTCTTCAGCTGTTAAATAATTGGGGTCCTCCGCTGGTTCCAAACCAGCGTTTTTAATATCAGGTGGAGCTAAGGCTTTTAACGACCATCTTAAATCTGCCAAACTAGGTTCATCTATTTGAATAACAATGTTCAGTTCATCTTGAAACATTTGTAGGGCTTGTCTAATGTTAGGAAAAGTTTTAACTAGAGAATATAGATCAATAAGTGTCCAAGGTCTGTGAACTAGTGCCATAATACCATCCGGAGTTTGTACTTCTCTAAGCAGATGTAAAGAAAGTTATTAGCTCTTCCATTGCAGCTCTTGGGATTCTGCAATTTCTACTCTCTTCAGTGATGTAAATGTTACTCCATATTTATATATACTATGTCTGTTCTTATGGTTGGATCACATTTATTGTACCTATTAACATCTGTATTATGCATTGTGTACTCTCCTTTTATAAATCTTCATGTATATATATTTTTTACATGTATATTATGTCACTACACTTGTAGTTATTCCTTTTAATGTTAATACATTTATATGTGATGTGGGGCTGAACCTGCAAATGGTCAGATTTGATCGGTGATCTACCACAGTAAACAAAATATTCAGCTGTACTTAATGAACCTTCTAACACACCAGCCCAGATAGGTGCACTTGAGCAATTAAGGTTTTCTGGATCACCCACTATACTTGGAATTGTTCTAGTAATAGGTTACACCACGATGAGATATGGAAGCATGCCACTTACTAGGCTGAAGAAGGAAATGGTGATGGTGAGCTCTGCCTCTT
Source organism: Protopterus annectens (assembly GCF_019279795.1). Lineage (NCBI taxonomy): Eukaryota > Metazoa > Chordata > Ceratodontiformes > Protopteridae > Protopterus > Protopterus annectens. The sequence goes on from NC_056726.1 coordinate 723,421,000, forward strand.
TGGTACATATCATAGGGTTACCAGGTTATTCAAGTTTCTTAACCCTAGGTACAAGTACTACATCAGTGGTGATGTGGCTGTGAACAACCCAAGGCACACCTCCTTCAATTTTATGAAGGGACACCTGCTAGAGCTCTCTAGTATGTATACAAGACTGATATTGATTAGCACCCTATCTTTTGTCACAATATAGACCGAATATAACAGATTTGAATAACTGGTTGCAGTTTGATGATGTTCCAAGGATATCAGATATGTGCCAAGTCTAACAGAGCAGAGAATTACGTTTGTGAGTTCTACTTCCTCTAGTACAGGTTTTTGAATCCCTTAGCCCTCATAAGTCTAATAAATTTATTTAACCAGACATTGCTCCTGGATCGTCTCAAAAAGAGAGAGGCCCTAAAGGATGGACAGTTTGGTTAACAAATGGGTATTGTTCCTTTCTGAAAGTAGACCGTTGACAGTCACTGCCTCAGGATCAACACAGACTTCACTGTTGTGCAAGGCGCAGCCTGCATGTTTTTCCTCTGGGTTTTTTTATACATTGATAAACAATTTCTCCACCTCCAAAATATTTTTTTCAAGTTATAGTAGTTTGCTTCATGTGCCAATCTTGCCTAACCAGATGGACATTTAAAAGTAGTGCTGATCACTGCTAGATATACACACACATACACACGTGTACATGCGTATGTATATGGATTTACTTTGAAAGGTTGAACTTAATATAACCAAATCTGTTTTCCCGAAATAAAACTGGCGAAAGATTAAATACCCAAACGGCAAATTTTTCCCAGGGTAAGTAAACACTTGCCCCAGAGAGACTGAGACCTTCGTCAATGCATTTTGTGTGTGACACCTAGAGAGACAGAGAATATCTAGGTTGGCATAATGGTGTTTGCAGATGCAGGATTTGATTCTCACATGAGCTAGTTGGATAGGCCTAAAATGACACAAAAGGGCAGTTAGCCTAGTACTGCTCTGAAAACGTGTGTGTAAATACAAATATCCAAAACGGTCTTCTCAGAATGTAGTTAATGTACACTTTTATAAAAAAACAAAAAAATTATGCAGCATGTGACAGACCCGCTGTGTCAAAGTTTGTGCTTTCATCCCTGTTGTAAAAGACTTAGTCAAATGTTTACGAACATCAACGGCTCTTGTATGTCAACACATCACATGATTAGTCATAGTGTTATGTGATGTACTTTCACAAAAGCTCTGCCACATC